>NC_141041.1:8085000-8087500 GCF_052040795.2 Danio rerio
CGTTTCACCACATCCCAAAGGTGCTTTACTGGATTGAGATCTGAACTGTTGAGACCATTTGAGTACAGTGAACTCATTGTAGTGTTCAAGAAACCAGTCTTGAGATGATTCACGCTTTATGACATGGTGTACTATCTGCTGGAAGTAGCCATCAGAAGATGAGTACACTGTGGTCATAAGGAGATGGGCATGGTCAGCAACAATACTCAGGTAAGCTGTGGCGTTAACACGATGCTCAATTGGTACTAATGGGCCCAAAGTGTGCCAAGAAAATATCCCCCACAACATTGCACTACTACCACCAGCCCGAAGCGTTGATACAAGGCAGGATGAATCTATTCTTTAATGTTGTTGATGCCAAATTCTGACCCTACCATCTGAATATCGCAGCAGAAATCGAGACTCATCAGACCAGACAATGGTTTTCCAGTCTTCTATTGTCCAGTTTTTGTGATCCTGTGCGAATTGTAGCCTCAGTTTCTGGTTCCTAGCTGACAGGAGCGGCACTGGGTGTGATCTTCTGCTGCTGAAGCCCATCTGCCTCAAGGTTGGATGTGTTGTATAACCAGAGCTGCTCTTCTGCAGACCTCGGTTGTATGGAGTGGTTATTTGAGTTACTGTTGCCTTTCTATCAGCTGGAACCAGTCTGGCCATTCTCCTCTGACCTCTGCCATCAACAAGGCATTTGCGCCCACAGAACTGCCGCTCACTGAATGTTTTCTCTTTTTCAGACCATTCTCTGTAAACCCTAGAGATGGTTGTGTGTGAAAATCCCAGTAGATCAGCAGTTTCTGAAATACTCAGACCAGCCCGTCTGGCACCAACAACCACGCCACATTCAAAGTCACTTAAATCAGCTTTCTTCCCCATTCTGATGCTCAGTAAAATGCATTGAGTTGCAGCCATGTGATTGGCTGATTAGACATTTACGATAATGAGCAGTTGGACAGTTGTACCTGATAAAGTGGCCGGTGAGTGCACATTTATGAATACTAAGTGAAGAAAATATTTATTGGCCTGCCCTGTTTTATTCAAATGAATAAAAATGTTGCATTTAACCAGCAGAATAAAAAAATATTGTAATATTTAACATTTATTTTATTTAATTACATTGAATTTATTAACTGTTAAAGAAAACGTTTTGTCTGCAACATTGTAATAAATACATAAATAAAAATTACATTTATTTTTAGCAACCTATACTTTAAAAAAAAAAATGTAGCTTGTTTTTGCATTCAATCAGTGAAAACGTCAAATTTATTATTTATTTATTGTTATTGTTGTTTATTGTTTGAAGTTTTTACTGAGATATCTGACTATTTGAAAAGTCCGGTGTCTGTGCGTATGTTTGAGTGTTTGCATGTGTGTTTCCCAGCACTGGAGGTTCATGGGTGCTGAGTATGAGTGAGTGAATCTGCAATGGAACCAAAAGCACATTAGTTTTATGTTTTGTTTTGTGTTTTGCAATAGAAGCTCTCTGCAGTATAGGCTAAACCTCTTTAAGCAACACAAATTGCATTGATTGTTGTGCAGGAAGGAAAGGTTGAGAGAGTGAGATAAAATAAATCAGGAGACGGTAAACAGGAAGATAACAGGACAGATGATCTGACCGTATTGATCTTCCCCGGCCAGATACAAACACACACTAAATGAGGAGAGATTAACAGTAGACCTGAGGGCCAAGAAAGACCAGTGTGAGTGTGTGATAGAGAGAAAGAAAGAGTGTGTGCGTGCACATCTTGTGTGTGTGTGTGTGTGTGTGTTAATGTAAGAGAGAGTATGTTTGTGTCTAGTGTGTGTATGTGTGTGTATTGTGTGTCTAGTGTGTGTATTATAGAGTGTCTTTGTGTGTGTTTGAATGTGTGAGCGAGTGAGAGTTTGTTCTGTATGATGGTGCATGTGTGTGTGCGCGTGCGAGTATACAATTTTGTATGTGTCTGTACATATTTCCATGTGTGTGTGCGCAAGTGTTTATGTGTGAGTGTGTTATACGAGTGTTAATGTGTGTATGAGAGAGTTTACATTTGTTTTTTTCTGTCTCTGCGTGTATATGTTTGTCACACACAAGAGAGTGTGTGTTTGTGTGTGTGTATGTTCTTGTATGAGAAAGTGTGTGTTTGTATGTGCGCACAAGTGTGTGTGCAAGTGTGAGAGTGTATTTTGTGTGTGTGTTCTTGTATGAGTGAGTGTGCTTGTATGTCTGCGCAAGTATGTGTGTGTTATACGAGTGTTGATGTGTGTATGAGTGACTGATTTGTGTTCTACTGTCTGTGTGTATATTTTTGTCACACACAAGAGAGTGTGCGTTTGTGTGTGTATATGTTTTTGTATGAGAGAGTGTGTGTGTGTGTTTGTACGTGTGTGTTATATGAGAGTTGATGTATGAGAGAGTGTACATTTGTGTTTTTCTGTCTATGTGTTTGTATATGTTTGTCACACACAAGACAGTGTGCGTTTGTGTGTGTATGTGTGTGTACATGTTATTGTACGAGAGAGTGTG
>NC_141041.1:8092500-8115000 GCF_052040795.2 Danio rerio
GCTGAATTTTTATCCCAGTCCGCCCCTGGTTCAGTGAGTGAGTGAGCTTATGGAAATCAGACAAAGCGAGGCCATTCATACACAGCTAAAATTCATAATTTCTCTCCAAATCACGTCATCTCTGTTCTCACCTCATCAGCCGAATACAACAATACGCACACACTCACACAAGCATCCATCAAACATTCGCTAACTCCGGATGAACATGTATTTCATCTGGCACGCATTACACCACAAGCCGCTTAATATTCGGAATATTTAATTACTGGCAAACCATCAGATTCAATTACGCATGACGTGGATGCACTTGAAAAGCTGAGATCACTGAGACGACAAATGCAGAGCGAGGACAAAAAGACGGAGGCTGAAAAACACGTTTGAAATAATCTCTGCAAACGCTGTGATTAAAGCTGAAGTGATGCAGTGAAGCAACAGGTGAACAACGCCACTGGTTCCATGTTCATTTGAAAAGCCTACTCCCTACAGAGGGGCATTTTTAAGTGTTAGCTCAGCAAGCTAACAAAGACAACGCTATGCTGTTTACTGGCGATACTGTCTATTATTATGGATTGAGCACCGAAGCGGTGTGTAGGCCCTATTGGAATTGCTCTGTTTCTTCTTTTTCTTCTTCTTCCACGGAATAAATCGCGATTTTGAGAGTCTAAACATGCCTGAAAATTCACAAAACTTTGCACACGCCCCAGAAGTGGCAAAAATTTACGTTTGTCATGGATTTCAAAAGTGGGCGTGACAAAATGAATCAACAGCGCCACCTTTGCACATTTGACAGACTGGCCCCCGAGCAACGAATCACGCACATGCACGAAATCTGGCACACACGTCGAACATGCCAAAACCTACAAAAAAAAAAAAAAGAGTCTTTGAGCGATATCTCAAACCCAACAGGAAGTTAGATATTTTTAACTTCCTGCGCCGAAAGTAGCGTTTTTGCCTCTTCCAGGCGTTGTATTTTAATATCCGATTAAGACCAAAATTGGGTTTTGTCATCTAAAGGCCTTGGCAAAGTAAAATTGCGAAGATCTAGAGTTTTCGTCAAAGGGCGTGTCCGTGGTGGCCTAGCAAACTTTGACGATTCGCCACGAAACAGGAAGTAACCTATAAATAACCCAGACATGCATTGCCCAATCTGCCTCAAAATTCACACGTTTGATAAGAGTCCTCACCTGAACACGTGTACATGCCAATTTCTAAGTTATAGCGCCACCTGCTGGCAACAATAATTAAAATGTTTTAAAGTGTAACAAACTCCTCCCACAAATTTTATCATATCAGCACCAAATTTGGGTGGTGTTATCTGAAAGCTCTAGCGATGATATATTGAGAAGACCTAAAGTTTTCATTGAAGAGCGTGTCCAAGGCAGCCAGACAAACCTCACATGGTGTATAAAATTCCTCTCCTGAAAACATCCATATTCCAATATTAAGTCAGTCATAGCGCCACCTGCTGACAGAAGGAATTTTGGCTTATAACTCAGCCACACAACATCTGATCTGCCTGAAACTTTCCATGTTCAATAGGACTCCTCTGCTGAAGACATCTACATGCCAATATTGAGTCAGTCTTAGCGCCACATGCTGACAGGAGAAAGTTTGGCATAAATCTGTGATTTTCTCAGGTTTATATATATATATATATATATATATATATATATATATATATATATATATATATATATATATATATATATATATATATATATATATATATATATATATATATATCGGCTTAAATGAATGTCATCTCTGTCATCTTGAGGCCACCGGGTGGCAGTGAGCCCGGGTGTGAGGTCCCTTTCATCGTTGCTTGCAGCTTTAATTATTATTATTATAATTTTAAAAATTACGTTATTATTATTAAACATACAGTACATTCTAAACATGCACAAAAAGATAACTTTCAAATTATTAGCAGTTCATCATGATTCAGTAGTAATTATAATACAATTACAATTGACAAAGAAGTACATGATGATATTGTGTTTATTGTTAATTGTCAGTAGTAGTAGCATCTTTAATTATAATTTCTTATTTTTATTACTTGTATTTCTGGCAAATCGCTAACACATTTTAACATGTCACTAGGATGACTTGGCTGTGTAGGCTACAGCATGTTTTTGCCAGCATGCAAAGTAAGGTATCAATATATGGCATGTTACAGTTCTTCCCAATCGTTTACACACATTTTCTGAAAGCATGTCTCATATTGGTCAGAACTCTACACACAAATAAACACACACACACGCACACACAAACACACACACACACACACACACACGCACACACTTGGGCAAAACCCTTCAATTCTCCCGCAAAATGAAACTGAAACATTCAAAACAATGTTATTTCTTCTCAAAATAGTATTTTGTTATTCAAATGACACACATTGACACACCATTACATGAATAGACTTTTTTTTTTTTTACTTTTTATTGACAGCAGTCAACATAAATACAAACAGTAATAAGAACAGTCCTGAGATTGGGCCCGAGCTCACAAATAAAGATACATATAATGACAATAAAGTTCTGAGGGGGAAAAAAAATAAGAGTAAATAGACAAACTTCAAACAAAAATACAAACTTAGAGACATAAGTGACCTATCCAATGAGGCTTTGAACTGGTCCCGATCGTCTTTCAAAGATTTGAGTCTTTAGCTGTATTTGTGCTGTCAACTGTTCCATTGAATATAACTGTCTGATTTTTTGTATCCACTGTGAAGCCGTGGGTGGTTCAGGTTTAAACCAGTTAATTGTTATATTTTTTCTTGCAGCCATTAGCAGGAGATGTAGCAAAGTTTCCTGATCATGGGACAGATCCTCTGGAAATTTGTCCAGTAAAAACGTTAAAAAGGGTCCCAAGAGAGATTCACTTTTAGGACTTCAGTCCAAAAGTGTTGAACAATGGGACAGTCCCAAAATATGTGCGTTTGATCAACCACCAGTCATGAATAGACATTTATAAGAACCAGTTGATCACTGATGTGCTTAATGTAAAACACCATGACCACTTCTTCTCCATTCATCATAATGACTTACTGTAAGCCTTTCATGTTCAGTGTTACACTTACTACAGACAGTACATGGGCCTACATAATTGCATTGTAAAATATTGCTATCATCTTCCAAGCATTGCCAACATGATTTAACAAGCTTCTTTGGTAAATCATAGTTAGTTTTTAACGAGATTCAGCACTCTTAATATTGTAAAACAAATGTAGTTACTTCGCGTGGTGTTCAGTAAACAATCCGTCAATGCAAGACAACTGTCAGAGGAATGATAAATGGCTAGTTCATCTCCTGACTTGGCCTTAGACTTCCCGCCACCACGACTGAATGAACATTAAGGAGTGAAATACAATACGGGGGCAAAATGGAAAAAGTGGTGTGAAATAACAGAGGCATAAAACGTGAGCCGTTCATCAGGTCGTTTGAGCTCTTGATGGTTTCCTCTCTCTCATACATTAGCGCATCGGTCTCAGCGCACTCTCTTTTTCTGCACAAGATAATAGATGATCTCTGTCACAGCGCCAGCAGGCTCAAACCTGCCACTGAATCTAAAGAGGGTCGTCTCAAGGGCACCAGTGTGTGTGTGTGCTAATAAAAGGAGGAAGCTGTGATGTTATATTTGCATTGAAACAAACATGATTTATACGAGCCCTCAAAGGTCACTGCACAACCTCTGATAGCTGATAATAGGAGTCACTGAGCTAAAATAACAAATATGTGTAGAAAAGATTAATCATAAAGAGATAGGCTTTGGAAAGGTTTCACAGGTTAGAGGATTTTAAGTGATCCAATGAGAAAATCATGTTCACAAAATGACATTGATGCCTTTTGAGAAGAAAATGAACAAAACAAACAAAAAAAAAAGTGAAAGTTTCAGTGATTTAAACTTTCACTTGACATACTAAAATGTTCATTTATGGAACCGTCTATACATCACCAACAAAATTGTAACGGGGAGACTGACACGGAGGGATCCATTTTGCAGTATTTATTAAGTCACACTTAAACATCAACACCTCGCACGGTTGTGCGAACATACAACATACAACTCAACAACGATTAGCAGATAACAGAGGCAGAGTGATTACCAGGCTTGAGTCAAGGGCAGGCAGCGTGGTTCAGAGTCCGTAATACAGGCTTTAGTCAGGGGCAGGCAGCGAGAATCAGAGTCCGTGTAATCAGGCTTTAGGTCAAGGGCAGGCAGAAGACAGATCAGAGTCGAGGAACGGGCTGAAGTGGTAAACGGGAGATCAGGCAGGATAGAACGCTCAGAAATGCTGGCCGGGGCTAAACAAGACTTCGCAATGAAGTGTGTGTGTGAGCTGCTTATATGTGGTACGTGGGTCATTAGTGAGATGGAGAACAGGTGTGCTGGGATCTGAGTGAGAAGGATGACGTAATGGTTAGAAGTCCAGAGATGGTGACCTCTGCTGGTCAGCGAGGGGAATGACTGGGACCGAGTCGGTGACAAAAATAACCCCCGAATTGTTTAAATCAATAAATGACTACTATATTTTATAAAATGAAAGATACAAAATAATAATTATATATATATATATATATATATATATATATATATATATATATATATAAATAAGAGCAATATCACATGAGTAGCAGTGCGATATGGCTGTACGTCAGCACTGGTGGGAGGCATGCGTTGACACGAGGCCATAGGTCAAGTGCCTTAGCATCCAACCAGTGCTGATATACAGGCACAATGCACTGCTACGAGTGTGATATTGTGTTTATACAACAGTTTGACGGCACAGTCGTGTATATAAAAAGGAAATCAAAGAGTCTAAAACCCTTTTTTTTTTATTAGGAACTATTTTCTTCCGCCATTCAACAGAACAGCAGAAGCTGTATTAATTCATCAACGTCACTTAACAGCTAGGGTTTGAATGATTCTCTAGTGTAAAACAGGTGATTTTGCAAACATTTTAAGATTATACGACTAAACGTGACATGAAATGCCATGTTATATGCAATGAGATATCTCCTTGCATTATTAGTCTACAGTTTTTCTCTGTTGCAATCGGGATATAACAATAATTAACCCCGAAAAAAGCAACACAATCACTACCAGATTGCTGTTGTGTGTGCAATAAGGAAAAACGCTAAACACATGGAGGCATTTCTTTTTTCTTTCTGCCAACACAACACACATTCCTGATATACGAGTCCCATTTCACACTCAATACACTACAATTATATGGTATAAATACAGCACTACAGCATACAAAAGAGAGAGATCGACTTAAAATATCACTTAACAGTTTAATAATAATTTGATCAGCTGGAGTTAGAAATTACGCTGTTAAATCTTCTACGGGCTTATTGTGAGGTCCTGTCGTCATCTTGTAGATGGATAACATCAACCTTCTTTGGCTAATAATGGCAGCCGACGCGCTGTCTCTCAAAAATTATAATTATTTTGAAATAGGCACTACTTTCCTAATAAAAACTGCATAGTTGCATTCTAAACAACTACATTCTCCACTAAAAATGCCTCAAAAGTACATTATGTTGTCCAAAAGAAATAATATTTGTCAAACTGTAGAGTGTCTTTGCTTGTCGCTGTATGTGGGTGGAGTAATACACAAAATTGAAGGGTGAGGAGGCTGGTCCAGGGCTGTTATTGCAGAATATCACACGGCTACCAGCCAATAAGATTCGAGAACCAGACAGAACTACATATACATATATATAAAATTAAAAGGTACACTACCTGACAAGTCTTGTCAAGTTTTAAGAACAACAACAAATAATAATAAAAACTAAATGCCTCTAAATTACGCTTATTTTACCAAAATAAAATATGACCATGCCTTGATTTTTTTTAATTATTTAATTAGGACAGTAAGGTCTGAATTTGCTTAAACAAAAGTATAGAATATAAAGTCATGGTGCAGTGGAAAATAAATTAATAGTGTGTTTGACTCCCATGAGCTTGGAGGTCTGCATACATACATCTCTGCAATGACTTAAACTCTTTAATAAAGTCATCTGAAAAGGCAAAGAAAGCGTTCTTGCAGGACTCCCAGAGTTCTTCAAGATTCTTTAGATCCATTTTCAATACCTTCTCCTTCAATACAATGTTCATGTCTGGTGATTGGGCTGGCCAATCTTGGAGCACCTTGACCTTCTTTGCTTTCAGTAACTTTGATGTAAAGGCTGAATTATGGGAAGGAGCGCTATCCTGCTGAAGAATTTGCCCTCTTCTGTGGTTTGTAAAGTAATGGGCAGCACAAATGTCTCGATACCTCAGGTTGTTGATGTTGCCACCCACTTTGCAGATCTCTCGCACTCCCCCATACTGAATGTAACCCCAAACCATGACTTTTCCTTTAACAAACTTGACTGATTCTGTGAGAATCTTGGTTCCATGCTGGTTCCAATAGGTCTTCTGCAGTAATTGTGATGATTGGGATACAGTTCAACAGATGATTAAACCTTCTGCCATTTTTCCAAATGATCAACTAGTAGTCAAGTTATTATTTGTTGCTCTTGACTTATCTAGACTTGTCAGGTAGTTAAAAAAATAAATAAATAAATAATAATAATAATAAATTATTATTATTATTATTATTATTATTATTATCATCATCACCATCCATAATAATATTGATAATAAAAATTAATGGATATATATAAACATCAAAAAAAACTAATACACATTCAACATTCAAAACAATGTAAATAAATAAATAAATACAACTTTTTAAGTGGGTAAAAAACTACTCAAGCATGCAAAAGTAATCTTATGCATTCATCTTGAAATGTAAATGTTATTGCTTATCACTTATTTGCAGTGGAAAGTATCAAGCCCAACCCAGTCAATCATGCTTGGATGAGATTTAGATAAATTAAACTGTTTAACGAATATGCTACGTATCTGATTAAAATGCGCAGACTTTCGTCCCCAGGGTGAAACCAGAAGCAGATCACAAGGCATAGAGAGAGGCTGTTTTTAATTGAACGTTCAAGATTAAAAAAAATTAATACTGCAGTAAGTTCCATCAGAAGTGTTCAGGTTTTCATGTGGCGGCGACGCGGCACAAACAGACAGAGGATTATTCTTTAATCTCGTTATTAAAAGATTACATTTATTTCTCTGATCTGCAGCAGAAACGGTTATAAAATAATGAAAGTGTTTAGAGATGTGGCTTCAGGAGATTAGCCGTCAAACACATGACTGGGGTACAACCAAGTTTAATGAAAGACTAAGGTGTAATATTTCATTGTAAGAAAACAGTTCACTTGTACCATATGTAGGCTGACAGATCTTATGTCTTATGCGCAAACTAGGGCTGCTCGATTTTGGAAAAAATCATAATCACGATTATTTTGCTCATAATTGTAATCACGATTATTCAAAACGATTATTAGTTGAAGTCAAAATTATTAGCGCTCCTGAGAATTTAGTTTTTTTAAATAACTATTTCACAAATTATGTTAAACAGAGCAAGGAATTTTAACAGTATTTCCTCTAATATATTTTTTTTCTAGAGAGTCTTATTTGTTTTATTTTAGCTAGAATAAAAGCAGGTTTAAATATTTTGAAACTCATTTTAAGGTCAATATTATTAGCCCCCTTAAGCGATATATTTTTTGATTGTCTGCAGAAGAATCTACTGTTATACAATGACTTGCCTAATTACTCTAATTAAGCCTTTAAATTGCACTTTAATTTGAATGCTTGTATTTTGAAAAACATCTAGTAAAATGTTGTACTGTCAAAGCAAAGATAAAACAAATCAGTAATTAGACATGATATATCAAAACTAGTATGTTTAGAAATGCGGAAAAAAAAAAAAGAAAAAAAACTTTCCATTAAACAGAAATTGGAGGAAAAGGGTTGCTAATATTCAGGAGGGCTAATAATTCTGACTACAACTGTTTATATACAGTTATTTTCCACCCTGCAAAGGAAAGAGAAATAAATACAATAGAATAAAAATATGAAACAAACTGTGATTTAAGCATCTTTACCCTAAGAAAAACACTTTAGCTACAAAAATCCTTCAGTCAAGAGCAGCGAGGAATTTTCTTGTCATTTGATTAATGATAAAACAGGTGGCAGTTTGCGCTGTCACTTTAAAGGTTTCTCTTTCACGTGTCTTTTGATTCTCAACTCGTTTGTTTATTACGCAAATGAGGGTTAATATGAATAATCACTAATCACCGCGTTTTGACACCTATTTGACCATTAAAGCGCTCATGTTAAGATTACTTTAGATGTCTGCGCTCCTCTGCTCGTCTCAGTGTGTGAATGAGACCGAATGCTGACCGCGTGCTTATGTGTGTGCGCGTGTTGCACACACACATAAACATGCGGTCTTTCGCATTTTTGGTATATGAGGCAATAATCGTTTATCTCGATTAATGGTTTTTCATAAGCGTTAGAAGCCATAATCGAAATCGAAATCGGATTTTCGATTAATTGCACAGCCCTAGCGCAAACATTCTCCTTTTTAAACTAAACATTTTCCTTTTAAACTATTATGGAGTGCAACAGTTAGGCTCTGGAAATAATAACTTGTTTTCCCCCTAAAACTAATAACTGGTTGGGCCAATCAATTTCAATATCTTGCAATGAGTCTGTTACAGTGCTGTGGAAAAGTTTTGACCCACTCATCTTTGCAGAATTGTTTTAATTCAGCCACATTGTAGTATTTTTGAGCAAGAACCACCTTTTTAACCTCTTAAGGCTCACTGTGTTCTTTTACATGCATTTTTTATTTCTCTTTGCTATTTGGGCTTATTGGAACCTAATTAGAATAAAGCCCTAAGTATTATCTTTTGATATGAAGTACTTTTAGAAAAAAACAATGTCCATATATGTGGACTGGGGGTCCAAATTTACATAAAACATTTTCTCCTGACTGTTTTGTAATGCATATTTAACATAGGTTTTTTGACCATGTTTTGACTATCAGAGAGTAAAAAAAAACAATTCCTCCATTTTGGACAGTTAGAAATGGTGTTTGGGACATTTCATATGCTGCAAAGCAGTTGCAGGATGACACTGTATGTTTGTAACAAAATATAAAACAATCAAAGTATTTTAAATAGCCCCTTATTTGCCATCGTGTTCACATGCTCAACAAAAATGGCTGTGATTGGCCCTGAAGGTCCTCAGTTCACCGAAGTCACCGCTGTTTACGGAGTGTAATCACAGATAGACGAATCACAGAACTCTGACACCAAGCAGACCAAAGTATTAGTGTGAAAGCACCCTAAAAGAAGCAGCTAGAAGATGCATGCAAGGACTCACTGTTTTTGCAAGGTTATGATGACTGAAAAAACGCAAAAGGAAGCAAATCATGGAAAAAAAACCAACAAGGGTTACAAAACCAGGAAACATTCCCTCGCTCCACTTCAAAAAGCCAACAACTGACATCCAAATAAAAGAGAGCTACTTTTAAGAAGTCCTGTTAGAATATCACTCTTGTAGTTTGTGTGGATTTGGATTTGTTTGCGCCGGTTCAGCTCGATAGGAGAAAGCTACGAGCGGCTGTTTACAGAGCAAACACTAATGCACAGAGGTTCACAAGAATAAACATACTCGCCGTTGTTGTTCTACTGCTACACAAACTGAAACAAAGACTTTCGACAAAGGCAAAGTCTAAAGAATGCAAAAGAGATGATAGATATTCAAGTCCTGGCATGCCGCCTGAGTCTAAACCACACACCTCAGTTGGGAAGTGCAAACAAAAAAGGGGGGGATGAATTAAAATGATGTTAAAGGTTTGGTATTGGATCCTAAATTAGCAGATGGCCTTACAAAACAAAAACGGTTAGCTTTAAGTGGATGGGATGTGTCTGAAGAAAAAGTAAAAGCAAATCTAATTTAAGACGGCGAAGGCACAGAGGAAAAGCAATTAGCCGTGATCTGTGAACATCTGAGGCCTGTAATAAGATCCGAGACGAACTCTTTCCGTGCTTTCATTCACCTGCTGTGAACTGCACTCAATGTGTCTTCTAGTTTGTGGCTGAACATCAAAAACAAAGGCCTCAGACTTATCGCAGTAATATCCCCCTTCTGAAAAACAAAAATGAGGTAAATTCATACTGCTTTCGTACTGCACGGGATGAATTGGCACTGATAAAAACATACCTCTCTGATGTGGATAATTAAAAGTGATTTCAGATGATGTGGCTACAGGTTTCTGGAGCGGATTTCATCAGGCAGGAGATCGATTTGTTTAAGGGAAAACTCCTCGGGGGGCCTTCAAGCTTTCATGGTTTATTAATGAGTCGAAGGGGCTCCTGTAAACTATCAGATTCGAAGGACTGAGACTGTTCAACCTAGAAAAGTATGGACAAGGGGTTTTGATACTGATTTAGAAACATATTGATTAAATACTGCGCACAGTGTAACGTGTCGGTTTGTGAATGTAAATGGACTAAAGTTTTAAAAATCAAAGACTGCTGGATAAATGTTGTTAGTGGCTCTCAAACGAAAAGCAATTCCGAACTGCCTGAAATGAGTCATCTCACTGTCTGACCAATCAGAGCAGAGTATACTTTAGGAAGGAGGAGTTTGGAGACTATGCATGCGTGACCATTTCAGACTCTGAAAGTGACTCATGAGAGAAAAATAGCATATTAAATATGCAATATGTATTACAATCGCCTTATAGCAAGAAGGTCGCTGGTTTGAGCCTCGGCTGGGCCAGTTTGCATTTCTGTGTGGAGTTTGCATGTTCTCCCCATGTCTGCATGGGTTTCCCCTACAAGTCCAAAAACATGCGCTATAGGTGAATTTGGTAGGCTAAATTGTCCGTAGTGTATGTATGTGAATGAGTGTGTGTAGGTGTTTCCCAGTGCTGGGTTGCAGCTGGAAGGGCATCCACTGCTTAAAACATGTGCTGGATAAGTTGGCAGTTCATTCCGCTGTGGCGACCCCAGATTAATAAAGGGACTAAGCTGGAAAGAAAATGAATGAATGAATATAGATCTATAGGCGGCACAGTGGCTCAGTGGTTAGCACTGTCGCTTCACAGCAAGAAAGTCACTGGTTTGAATTTCGGCCGGTTTCCCCCACAGTCCAAAGACATGCGCTTTAGGTGAACTAACTAAATTGGCTGGAGTGTGTGTGTATGTGTGTGTGTGAGAGAGAGAGAGAGAGAGAGAGAGAGAGAGAGAGAGAGAGAGAGTTTGGGTGTTTCCCAGTACTGGGTTGCAGCTGGAATAGCATCCGCGGCATAAAATATATGTCAGAATAGCTGGTGGTTCATTCCACTGTGGCAACCCCTGATAAATAATGAACTAAGCTGAAGGAAAAAGAATAAATGAATGAATGTATAGACCTGTTACAGGAGTAATTAAGAACCTTTAAAAAGTCATGATAATCTCATTACTTGCCAAATATTACACAATTTTAAATAATTTAAAAAAATCTAATCATAATTGTAATTTTTTTTCTAATATGGTAGTTAAACTAAATATTTTATTTTCAAAAACAAAATTATTAAACTTTCAACTAAAAGCACATGATAAAAACTATAATACAGTAAAAGTACTGTACACTACACCAACTTTTGGAACAACAAATAATAACTTGACTTCTAGTCAATCATTTGCTATCAATAGTTGCTTATATGAAAAAGCATAGACCTCTAGATTACGCTTATTTTACCAAAATAAAATATGATCATGCCTTGATTTTAATTATTTAATTAGGACAGTAAGGTCTGACTTTGCTTACACAAAAGTCTTGTCACTAAACAGAAATAATGTCCAGTATTGGAATGGCAAAGAAAGCGTTCTTACAGGACTCCCAGAGTTCATCAAGATTCTTTGGATTCATCTTCAATGCCTCCTCCTTCATCTTATCCCAGACATGCTCAATAATGTACATTGTCTGGTGACTAGGCAGGCCAATCCTGGAGCACCTTGACCTTCTTTGCTTTCAGGAACTTTGATGTGGAGGCTAAAGTATGAGAAGGAGCGCTATCCTGCTGAAGAATTTGCCCTCTCATGTGGTTTGCAATGTAATGGGCAGCACAAATGTCCAGTGGTGCAGCAGACGGGCCCAAGTTTTCATTCACCAAACTTGACTGATTTCTATGAGAATCTTGAGTCTATGCGGGTTCCAGTAGGTCTTCTGCAGTATATGTAATGATTGGGATGCAGTTAAACAGATGATTAATTGGAAAAATCAACCTGCCACTTTTCCAAATGATCAACTAGAAGTCAAGTTATTATTTAGTGCTCTTACATGTGGGATTAACAATAAGACTTTTGTCAGGTATGCTGGTAAAGTTGAATATACATACATAGAAATAATAGAGCTGTGTGGAAATGCAGTTTACAGGTATAATCTGCAAAACTATAAAACATTTTAATAGATTTGCTACAGCATATTGGGTATTTCGATTTACATGAGAATCGCAGTAAAACAATACAATCACGAATAGCTGATGTATGAACACAAGGAGACTTTAATAAAGAGATAAATCTCACCTACAGAAATTATGCCTAATTTGCATGGCAATATGCATATAGTTTGTTAAACTCGAAATTATGTTTACCCTGTCCCTAATATTTCTGCTTTTCCACATTACTATGAATGCATTTCAACAGCAAACTTGCTTTAATCCTCTTTTTTCCCTTCTTCTTCAAATATTCTCTCATCTAATGTATTTTTAACCTCATTTTTTCTCAGCAGGTTGTTTCGTTTGAAATCATACGAGTACGCTCAAATTCTCCAATAAACACACTGACCCTGAAAGAGCGCCGTCCTGATTAATGCGCCTCAAAACAGTGTTTCCGCAGCTCCTGTTTACCGGCTCTAATAACCGAGCTCATCCTGCGCTGCTGTTGTTTTGTGCGTCTGTGATCTCAGGGAATCTCTCAGGGTAACTGTCATCAGTAGCCTGCATGCATAGTTAATGAAATCACTGAGCCAGTTTATCAGCGTATAAACCCACACCAGAGACTGAAGCAGCAGCAGACGCTCTTAAAATAAAAGCTGAGTGCAAACTGCAACGCTCGACATGCAGCTCTAGATAAAAAAAAATATCGAATGGAACTGACATCTGCAATGACATTGAGGTTGGTTATATATTTGTACACTTTCGCATTTAATAAAATAGTGCAGCAGAATTCAAAGTTCCTGTTAAATTAAAAGCTAGTTAAAAGTCAGTTTTAAGGATATCTATGATCTAGTGTGCTCCGAAACAGTGACAATTCGCATGATAAAATATAAGACTGATATAAACATCCAAAGCTACAGTTTGTCACTTCCGCCTAATTTTTGTTTTGTTTTTTTATGTGAAAAGTAAGAATCTACAATAACAGTACATCATAAATAAAATGAAAATACAAAAAGAAAACATTTTTAAAAAATAAAAACAACAACAAAAAAATAAAAACAAAAACAAACAGAAGGGGTATATACATCACACATTAAAGAAAAGGATTATATAGTTTACAAATTTCAGTTGTTTTAAAGCCTTTTTTTAGAAATATTTTCATAGTAATACTGCATTTCCACTTCGTTTGAGCAAAATGTATCCTAATGTATCATCCAGGTGTCACAGATGTAAAACCTATTCAGGATCAATCATGCACGTCTTTTGGGAATGCAAAAAGCTAAACTTTTTCTGGAAAGCAGTACAGGACTTTACAGCCAAATCTTTGCAAGTTCCATTATACAACACACCAACACTATACCTCTTTGGTACAGAACTGAACAAGACACTTGATCCTATTTCTATAAAGAGACTCTGCATCATCTCCTATCTAGCAAAAAAATGCATTTTGCTCAACTGGAACCAACAAAAAAACCCAACATTTGAACTGTTCATAAAACTCTTGAATGAAACCATGCTCTTGGAACAATATACATACTACTTAAAAAACAAAGGGGATGCCTTTCAAAAAATATGGATGCCTCTAATGATCCTCTGACTCTATGAACACATCTGATGTATTTTCACAATATGTGTGACCTTAACCATGGCATAACTTTGTGTATTTTATAATTTTTTTTGTATTTTGTTTGTATGTTTATTTATTTATTTATTATTATTATTATTATTATTTTTAAATGTATTTAATTTTTTTCTCTTTGCCTTTTGCTGCTATACTTGTCTACTGATACATTTGTCTTTGCCCTTTTTTTGTTTACGTTTGTATGTTCATTAAAATCAATAAACAAAGAATTTAAAAAAAAAAAGTAATACTGCATTTCAGTAAGCAAAATGTAAAAAAAAAGGGTTTTGGTTTGAAAATTTACATTTATGTATATAAATTTTGGTATAAGGTAAGAAGATTAAGAAAATATATTTTCTTTTATGTAAAGCTTCTGTTTTATAAGTAACAAAACCACACAAAACAATTTCCCATGATAAGGAAACACTTCCGCCTAAATAGATCAACGATTTTTTTTCACGTCACCTCACTTCAGTTTCTTATCACATCTTCTGACCAATCAAATGCTCTCAAGTGTCAGCCATGCCCCGTCCCATTCAAGACGTTTCTCATTTGATGCGCTTGAGTTTAACCACTCTTACCGGCAGAGCTGTAAGAAAAAAAATGCTATTGGCTGTTTTTTTTAGAAGGGGAGGAGTTACTCTATGTCCCACCCTCAGTTGAAATTCAAACGTTGAGAAATTTATTTTGATAAATGGAGAAAATTTCAAAATTTCTACGACCCACAATATTAGTAAATATGTAACGAGGCAAAATAATAATTAAGGTTAAGATATTAGCATATATATATACATACATACACACATATATGAGCAATATCACACGAGTAGCAGTGTACTATGGCTGTATATCAACACTGGTGGGAGGCATGCATTGCACCCTTAGCGCCCAACCAGTGCTGATATTCAGGCATAGCACACTGCTACGAGTGTGATATTGCATTTATACAACAGTTCGACGGCACAATCTTGTACATAAAAAAGAAAATCAAACACAGACAGTATAAAACCCTTTTGTATTAGAAACTACTTTCTTCCGCCATTCATTCACACCTGCAGCTGACGTCAAAACAGCAGAAGCCGTTACTAATTCACCAATGTCACTTTAGAGCTAGTTTTTGAATGATTCTCTATAGCAAGAGGTCAGAGGTGGGACCAAGTCATTGTTTGGCAAGTCACAAGTAAGTCTCAATTCATTGCCCTCAAGTCCCGAGTCAAGTCCCGAGTCAAGACAGGCAAGTCCCGAGTCAAGTCCCGAGTCAAAGGCAACAAGTCTCAAGTCAAGTCCAAAGTCCTGCAGTTTGATTTTCGAGTCTTTTCGAGTCTTTTTAACAGAAAAATAAAATATATACAGATTAGGTATGGTTGTAAGATCTGTATTAATTAAACAAACCTTTTTTTATTAAAGAACATTGCTCAGATATATAAAAATACAAATGCAATTTTCTGAAAAAGTACTGAACAGTGCTGCGTCTCGTCTCCACAGCATAATGCACAAGAACGAGTTCCACCAAAAAAAGACTCCATTTTGCCTCACATCACACAGAAATTGCAGGTCTCCTGCTGTCTAATTCATTAAGTTTAGTTGTGCTATATTATGTCTTCGGTGATCAACTTGTGATTAACCAAAATTACATAACCTCAATGAGGCAGCAGTAGACCAACTCCTGTATATGCCGCAAAGTTAAATTGAGTGAAATTGGAATTTTGTCAATTGAATCTCGTGTGTGCTAAAAAGATATTGCTGCAAATCTGTCTTGCAGCAATGTAAAATGGTAGCACATATTGTTAATGAAGTAGGCTACTTCATACAAACAATAATGTTGTTTTCTTCACATAGCGTTGAAGAGCTTTGCTCTCTACCTTGTGTGATGCTCGTGCACGGATTTCCTCTGTTTGTGGACAAAACTGATTGCGAGTTCTCAAATTTTCTCTCGCTCTCAAATATGCACTGCTCACACACAAATTTTCTTGAGCGCTCTCAGAGATTATATGCAAACTCACAATTTGTGTCGTGTTCCCTCTTCCTTTCATGCTTTTTGATATGATTCATATTGCTGCACTGTTTAATAACAATAACCAAAATACTAAAATAGACTTACATATTAAATGTTTAATCTAATAAACCATAACATTTTTGGTTGTTTTATATGATGAGATATTTTCAGTTTCAAACACTTAAAGACAGAGAATAGACCAGTGGTGCCCCCCTGAAAATTTGCTTAAGGGGGGCCAGAAGAGGCCAGCTACGTCAGTGGCACCAATCAATCCACAATAATTTTTTAGTGGCTATTTATTTATTGAAATATTGCATTGTATTGCATTTATGTAAGTAGATTTAAATAAATAATGTCAACAGCAAAATCATATCGGGTTGGCCACAGGGGTGGCTAGAGTTTACACAGGGGTAACACCCCTTGTAAAGGGGTTTACACCACTATAAGGCACCCCTGGAATAGATGTTGGATGTAAAGAATACATTTTATTTTAAAAGCATTTAAACAAAAACTAATGCAAGCAGAAATGTAACTGTGATAAAAATAAGGAAGGTATTATAGTCTACTGTAATCTCACTATCAATCTCATTTTATCATGGCAGCTAAAATAAAGTAAACTAGTGTCTGCTGGCTTCCACTTTGCTGATGAGATTGTGGAGGACATTTTCCATGTCATCCTCTTCATTTTGAGGAAAGCTGTGCCACAGGGCCCCTGAACACGTATATTGGCATGTACTGTGTTTTGAACAGTAGCCTACTACAGTAAAGAACTTCAATTGATCAGTTGTGGAAATACTATAGTTGCTATGGTAACACAAGTGTAATATAAACAAATTACCCAGTGCTGTATTATTTTACAATATAGGGTATTTTATACTACAAATCCCTACACTTTACTGTAGTAAAACTACACTTTGTATTATTTTATCTGTTCACTATTGGTAATACTACTGTATTATGAAGCATTCATTAACAAGTCGTAAATAATACTAGCCTAAAACATAAGTATAATACAAGTATACAACAAGTATAATACTCAAAAACACTAGAATTTATTAAAGAATTTACCTTAACCTTTTAGTTTTTTGTGTATTGTTAATAAATATTAAAGCAAGAAAGAAACCATATCAACATTCTTGGAATAACCCTTCGCTAAGCCTCGCCCTCCTTAGTTACTGTTGCTACTACGCCTGTCAAGCTTTCATGCCTGGCACATCTATTACAGTGTGTATGCGCTGGTGTCAGACATTCCCAAGGATTTAATTAGT
This sequence comes from Danio rerio, assembly GCF_052040795.2. Taxonomy (NCBI): domain Eukaryota; kingdom Metazoa; phylum Chordata; class Actinopteri; order Cypriniformes; family Danionidae; genus Danio; species Danio rerio. Next base: position 8,109,738 of record NC_141041.1, read on the forward strand.
CATTTTTGGCAAACAGGTGAGATATCTGAGAAAGCCAGACAAAAGAGGACTGCAGTATACATTACAGGGGTATATTCACAACATAATAGCAACTGATTAGAGAATAATTTTATCAAAATTGAAGCAAGGTTAGCCTAGCAACCTCATACGCTGAACATTCAACAGCATAGTTCATGCACAGCAGGAGAGGTGAAAGTATAAAATAATCTAATAACCTAAGAAACTGATGGATTTGTGCCGAATATTAGCATCATTGACCCATAACAGTGTACAGTACCTATTACTGTCAGCATGTTTGTGTGCTCTTTATCCAGTTTTTATTCAAATTTGCAGTTAAGTGGAAGAAAAAAATTGAAATGCAAATCAAAGTATAAATAACAGAAGTGAACAAATAGATTTTTTCTACCAGCAAATATTAGTGTATGTATTTATATGCGTTACAATAGCGAGGGTTTAAACTAAGCAGTGCTCACAGGGTTCAACGCTAAGGATTTTTTCTACTGGCCCGATCGGGCCAGTGGTTCTGATTTTTACTTGCCCTGCCCAAATTTTCACTGGCCCCACCAAAAAAAAAAAAAAAGAAGTTAATCGCTATTTGAATGTGCGTGTGTGTGTGTGTATACACACACACACACACACACAGTTGATTTCAGAATTATTAGTTCCCCTAAATTATTAGCACCCCTGTTTATTTTTTCCCCCAATTTCTATTTAACAGAGAACAGATTTTTTCAGCACATTTCTAAACATAATAGTTTTAATAACTCATCTCTAATAACTGATTTATTTTATCTTTGTCATGATGACTGTAAATAATATTTTACTAGATATTCTTCAAGACACTTCTATACAGCTTAAAGTGACATTTAAAGGCTTAACTAGGGTAATTAGGTTAACTAGGCAGGTTAGGGTAATCAGGCTAGTTATTGTATAATGATGGTTTGTTCTGTAGACAGTCTGAAAAACAATTAGCTTAAGTGGCTAATAAATTTTACCTTAAAATGGTTTAAAAAATGTTTTTATTCTAGCCAAAATAAAACAAATAAGATTTTGTTCAGAGGAAAAAATATTATCAGACAAAATATCAACATTTCTTTGCTTTGTTAAACATCATTTAGGAAATATTTTAAAAAGAAAAAACAAAAAACAAAAGGGGGCTAATAAATCTGTATATATATTTACGGTAATTTTTAAAATGTTTAAGGAAAACTATTCAGTTCATCAAGGCTATATTTATAAATGTAAAAAAGGTGTAATTGTTAAATATTTATTAAAATTTTAAATAACTGCTTTGTTATTGTATTTAGTTTCAAATAAAATAGTTACTCCAGACATTATTGATTTTATAACTTTTACCATTAATAAATATAATAATAATTAATATTAGTGATTTCTGAAGGATCATGTGACTGGAGTACTGAAGCTGAAATCTCATCTTTAAAATCACTGGAATAAATGAATAAATTAAATGATAAACTACTTTTGAACAGTTATTTTATAGTGCAACATTTCACAATTTGTATTTATGATGAAATAATTGCAGCCTTGGTGAGCAGAAGAAGCTTATTTTAACATATTTAATCACACTGACCCCAAACGTTTGTGTATTGTGTATAGAATATTTTATAAGTGAAAATGTGCACTTTAATTTAACAACCCACAGACATCGTCACCGAAAACAAATCGAGGTCAGACTTTCTCATATATACAGAGCCTCATTTCAATTGTCAGGTTTTTTAGAAATCGATCAATTGAATTAATCAATCTATTAAAGAAACGTTGACTATAATTCTGTATTTTAGGCTTAAATTATAGAGAGACATAGCAGATGAACCGATACTGCATCAGATCAATGTAAATCTTTCTTTCGAGCTGTCAGTGCGGAAATGAACAAAACAACAGGCCTAATACAACATATTATACGATTAAAATATGGAAAAATTAACAGATAGTAATTTCGGTCAATTTTCCTGACGGATAAACCGAGATCAGGCTGGATAAACAGCTCTCGGTAATATTTCAGCATGCTTTTACTTTCGCATTTACCGGTAAGAATGACATCTCGCCCTGCTCATCATTCTCTCTTCATATAGCCGTATATATGGCTATTACACGATCATAGTACACTGTGATATAGCCTGGGTCGTTAGTTCGTTGCATTGTTTTGTTTTCTCGCTACAATCGATACGCTCAATAGGACAGAGACCGCGTCTCATTCAGGCGATCTTGGACTGATTGATTTGGCGCGGATGCGAGCGCAACTGCTGGATATATGCCAAAAAAAAAACGCGCTAACGGGTGAAACGAGACAGATTCCGAAACAAACGTCTATGTGTGAAAGCACCGTAAGATTGTATTTGCACACAATTGACAGACAGTCGCAGCACGCAGCTCTGGCTCGATCTGGCAGGCAAAAAGGCAGCAGCTGGCCCGATCGAGCCAGTAACATTTTGTACACTGGCCCGACTGTCTCGCACGCTGGCCCCGGGCCATCGGGCAGTCCTTATTGTCCAGCCCTGGCTCATAATATCGAGTGGGAAAAAAAAGAAAAAGACCGCTGGGAAGCATAACCTGCTTTGTTTTTTTTTGTTTTGTTTTTTTTTATAAGAAACACAGTTTAGATCTGTTTAGGATAAGAGGAGTGTGAGTTATTGCCACCTATCACTGAATGTGAATATCGAAAACAAAACCAACTTAGCTGTTAACTCCTTTACCGCCCCTCACACAGCTTGATCCACGCTGGCATCTCTCCTCTTGGGCTTGGGCTTTGGTTTTGAAAAGGGAAAAAATCCCACCACCCAGTCCAAACTTTTAGGATAGCAGGTGTCAGATTTTCACAATCCAATTGCGCAACGATTTGGCTTGTTTCCCTCGCTCGAAAGCTTGACAGAGCCTCTGCCCGTAGCTACGATTAGTAAGCCGCGATTGGTGGGTGGCGGTTTTTGGGCGTGGCTTAGCGAAGGGTCAGTTTAACAGGATCCCGTGAGAGCAAAATCACTAAAGGTATGAGACGCCATCGTAAACAAAAGTCAAGCGAACGCAAAGAGACTGAATGCACGAGAGAGAGAGAGAGAGAGAGAGAGAGAGAGAGAGGTGTATGTTGTATGTGAGAGAGAGAGAGAGAGAGAGAGAGAGAGAGAGAGAGTGTATTGGCACGCGAGTATTGGCTCGATCTCAAGTTCAAATTCAAATTCTCTCTGCGTTCGCTTGACTTTTGTCCACTCCCGCGCGCGCGCATGCTGTCACACACACGCACACATAAACGGAGAGAGAGAGAGAGCGGTCTATGTCAACATACTTTTTTATCGTTGGGCTTTTCATGGGAAGCAGCAAGTCTTTACAAGTCAATAGGGGCAAGTCCTAGTCAAAGTCCGAGTCATTTATGTTCAAGTCCAAGTCGAGTTGCAAGTCTTTTTATATTTTGTCAAGTCGAGTCTAAAGTCATCAAATTCATGACTCGAGTCTGACTCGAGTCCAAGTCACATGACTCGAGTCCACACCTCTGCAAGAGGTGCTTCTGGTGTGTGACCCCCTAAGGTGATGACAAAACATCAAATTTTGCTCACATTTTAAGATTATAAGGCTGAACGTAACATGAAATGCCATCCGTCTACAGAGATTTCTCACTAGACTGCTGTTGTGTTTGTGATAGAGTCAATAAGAAGCTTCTCCCTCCCTATCCGGTCCACCTAAAAAACCACGAGGCTTCCGTTTTTCAGCTTTTTAATTCACGCTCAAGAGAACACACTGAGCAATGGCTTATTATGCGGTTCTGGTTCCATCTTGTGGATAGACAACGTCAACCGTCTTTGTCCGCCAACGAGCTCTCAGAAATTGTCAATATTTTAAAATAGGCACTACTCTTACAAATAAACTGCCTAGTTGCAATCTAAACAATTACATTCTCGACTAAAAAAGCCTAAAAGTACATTTTGTTGTCTAACAATAGTAATATTTGTCAAACTGTAGCCGGCTTGTTGCTTGCTAAATGAGGGCGGATGAATACACAGAGGTGAAAGGTGAAGAGGCCTTAGTTTGATGTTACTTGCAAAATATCGTACTGCTATCAGCCAATCAGATTCAAGAACCAGAGGGAACTGTTGTATATAGACTTTTACTTTACTTTCTTTATTGTGCACAAGTGGAAATTTATCTTTGGCTTCACCACACAACCACATCAGTTCACAGTTCACATTACACACATCATAGAAAAAAAAAAACATTCAACACAAATACATTCAACGTCGTCACATATATCACATTAAAAAACTCAATTTAAATCCCTATACATAATTAAAACCCAGTATTTAAAATTCTAATGGCACTCGGCACAAAGGACATTTGATACACATTTTTCACATATATATATAATTTAATTAATAGTATTGCTTGTAATCTGTTGCCTCAATTATATTAAGTAAATATTGGGTTTTATTTATTACAGTGAATTGTTGCTAGATCAGACACGATTGTTGCCGAAACATCTACACCTACCCCAACTCTAAACCCAACCATCCCAGTACTGTAAAAATTAGAATTATTGTTATACAGTGTAACAAAAATGATGCTATATTGATGTGCATATACGCAGCTGTATCCTATCTAGACTTTACAGTGTATATGTCCTTTCAGATAAAGCAATGTTTGCATATTTAGCATAGCAAGCAAAATAAGACTCCCAGCTTATAAGAAAGAGAAAACATTTCTCATATATTGTTTTATTGTTAAAGTCGAAGGCCATGCATTCAATCAAATTTTGCATTACTCTTTGCAAGACTCTTGACAGCCAGCCAAATCGCACAGATCCCAGACGACTTCAATAAAAACTAAAACAACACAAGGTGAGAGAAAACATGACCCACTCTATTTAGATATTGAATATGATCTTGAACGTGAAACTGATCTTCTGAATTTTAACATTAGGATTAAACATTGAGGTAAAGTTGTTTTTTATAATCAAACATTTGGACTTTCTCCTTAATAATATAACTTCAGAAAAGTATTAAATAGTTAAATCACATTATCATCCAATGACCATGAAAGTACAATACTGTTCACAGTCAATTAAATAGAGCTAGTGTTGTTTTGAAGTCATATTAACATGTCATTTCAGACCAAATATTCAAAGTAGCCTTATAAAAAATGTAAGAGACTGTCGCAAGTTGTCACTATTCAAAAATGAATGAAAATGTGAATATAAAACCAATTTTACTCATTAAACATTAGTCCAACCTATAACAAAACCTGATTTCAGGAATTAGAA
>NC_141041.1:8120000-8132500 GCF_052040795.2 Danio rerio
AATAAAAAAAAAAACATTTAAATGTAAATCTAAGCTACACATTAGTTAACCGTTTCCCTTTTAAAGAGAACAAATGTAGTAAAAGGCTGCTAAACCTCCGTCTATACTTTCGATCAACTTACAAAATAGTTTGGTATTTTTTATTTGTATTTTTTTTCTCCTTAGTAGAAATGTGTATATTCCAAACAAAGTATGTAGCTAATCAGTCAGTTCTTTTCACATGACTCGTAGTGCACTTGCAGCATTTGTTCAACTAGGTGCACCTAGAAAGCGTGAGTCTGCTGCTCCCAATATGCATGCGCAAGCTGAGTGTCTCCATTGGAAATAACGAACTTGCATGCAAAAGAAGCAATATGTGAATGGCCCTTAGTTAATAGCCTCAGCCATAGTTAATCCAGTGTGCATGCGCATTAGCCTCAGTGTACAAGCTCATTATATTAAACTAGCACACAGTTGGCATAACTGTTTAATTGCAGCAGTTTTGTTCCGTGCAGAAACGCGCTGTTGAGAAGTCTTTACGATTATTAACCGTGACGATTTTAAGTGCGGTTAACAGTGCGGTTAACAATCGTTGCATCCATATATGGAGTCAATGGTTACAGGTTTCTTCTTTTGTGTTTAACAGATAAAAAAGAAGCAGGTTTAGAACAAATGAAAGGAGAGTACATTTTTGGGTGAACTATCCCTTTAAATTTTCTGGTTAACAGGTTAATTTCAAGCTACCACAGTGGCGAGCGTTGAACTTTATATAATTTAACACAAACTACAGAACAGTTTTCTGCTTTCTGTTCTATCTAGATTTAGTTTCTTGGTCTTCCACTTGGTTATTTCAGAATCAGTTATAAAGCTGCCCATATTTTTGGCCTCTAATTTAATCTCCAAGGTTACATGTCGCAACACAAGCGGTTTTATGTGAAGAAGACCATGGGGAGTCTCACACACACACACACACACACACACACACGCACACACCTATAAATCATCCTCTTTGTTGCCTTCACTCTGACATTTTGTTTTGTTTTATGAGATGAGAAATGGGAAAGCATCAAACCGTTTTGCCGCACACACAGACGTCACACACAGCAGTAAACTTCCACTCCTCCACCTTCAGAAGCGGAAAGAAACAGAGATATAGATTCATGGCTGTCCGAGCCCTGGAGACAAGCAGAGGCTTAATGTGGAAGTGAGTTGTAAAGCTACAGAGATGCTGCGTGTGTGTGAGCGTGCGTGTGTGTTTTTTCCGGCTGTCTAATGTGTGCTTGAGTGTTCTTCGCAGCTCTTTTAAGCTGACCAGAGAGAATAAAAGTCATTCACTGCATTTTCATCAGAGATAATATAAATGAAATTAAACTCTAAATTAAACCTGCCTTTCTTTTTTTTGCCCCTTTACCCAATAATTTCTCCTCTTACAGATGAGAAAATTGAGGGGAAAAAAAGAGTTACTGCCATCATAATTTCTTTTCAGGGGACACATTTGTACATCAAGTTATATTGTGTTACATTGTAGTTGCAAATTTATCTGAATTTTAATATGAATCAAAATAGTAATGCATTTTTGGACATATATTTAACAGTTATTTAACATATATTTAACATATATTTGGCAGTATTTAACAATCCTCTCATTTAACAAACTAATATCTGAGTGGGGAAAACGTGGAAATTTGAGTTGAGGAAAATGTTAGTGGGAAAAAATCCCAACCAAAATAACAGAATTTTGTGTCTGGTTGCCAGGGTGTTGATATGTGGTTGAAAATGCATTCAGAATTATTATGTTGTTGCATAAACCCTTGTTTACTGTTAAAATTGTTCAACTAAACAGACTACTAAACTGAGGGACTATTCATTCATTTTCTTGTCGGCTTAGTCCTTTTATTAATCCGGGGTCGCCACAGTGGAATGAACCGCCAACTTATCCGGCAAGTTTCTATGCAGCGGATGCCCTTCCAGCCGCAAACCATCTCTGGGAAACATCCACACACACATTCACACACACACTCATGCACTACGGACAATTTAGCCTACCCAATTCACCTGTACCACATGTCTTTGGACTGTGGGGGAAACCGGAGCACCCGGAGGAAACCCACGCGATGGCAGGGAGAACATGCAAACTCCACACAGAAACGCCAACTAAGTCGAGGTTTGAACCCGCGACCCAGCGACCTTCTTGCTGTGAGGCGACAGCACTACCTACTGCCACTGATTCGCCCAACTGAGGGACTAAACATGTTTAAATTGATTTTGAATTCTGAACATATTTAAATATTTAAATCATGTTTTCTGCATTATACTTCATCTGCAAAACCAATGTGAGCTTCTATAAAGACACGTTTGGGCATTAAACTTCTAAGTGAAGTTTAATTTCTTAAACTAATTTCGAGAGGAGTACACACTCATGATGACTCATATTAGCTAATCACGATCCTCCAATCAAAGGATCCCAAGTTCCTATATATATCCTCCTTTTCCATTTACAACTATCTTCGTCTTGAAGAAACCCCCCTCCTCCCCCTTCTTCCACCTTTATCCAAAATATGTGGCTCGGCGGCCCAGCAACCAGCAGGAATTTCAATGGCTCTGGGCTTCTTACTTGAGCATCTGGTGTCTCTGCGTGGAGCTAGCACGTTTCCCCCGGGGGTTTCAGTTTTCTCTCAAGACCTAAATAAGCTCTGCATTATAGACCACTTAAACCAAAGTCTCTTTTACTAGTCGTCTCGCTCTCAGGAAGTTCACTTTGGCCTCCACAAAGGGAGGGAGCCCTGGACTGAGGATCCCTTGAGCTCAGGGCTCTCTCCCGGGACAGCAATAAGCTTCCGTAAGTCATGAGCTAAGTGTGAACTCTTGAAATGCTTAATTATATGTATTCTAGCAGAATATAAAAGAAACGTGGATGATGTGTCAAGATTGACAGGGCTGGTAACAAAGCAATAGAATGTTCGATTATTGAGATGGTAGTAGCCTTTGTTCCAAAGCTTAGATAATCTTCTGATGCACATTTAAAAGTATGCATATTTCCTACACTAAAAGTACATACTTTTTGAACTTTTAGTATAAGTAGGTGAATTGGAACTCAGCATGTCTTTAGAAGTGCGCATCTGAAGGCCAGCTGGATCACAGCAGTGTGGTGGTGAAGGCCATATCAATTCAAACACTCCTTCAAAATGTGGCCTTCAATCACTTGGTTTTTGGATGCTAAAATGTTCTTAATTGTTTGCACAACGTTACTATATTGGTGTTATTGTGTTCAGAATGATTGCATCAATATTGTTAATTGGTTGCTATATGGTTAATAAGGTGTTTAGAGAGGTTGCATTACATTGCACTGTGTCAATATATTGCATCTATGATTGCGGCATTATTTTGGTTGTTATAAGGAGGATAGAGTGGTTTTAATATAATGTTTTGGTTTGCACAATGGTGCTATATTGGTTTTAATGTGCTCAAAATGATTGCATCAAAATTATTAGGTTGATATGTTGCTGCTTAGGTGCACAGCATTGTTTTACTATGGTGTTATGTGGTTGCTGAATTTTCTTAATGATTTGGACCACTGTAGGTTGCCACTGTATAGTGGTTTTCAGTGTGGTTGCATCATTTTGGTTGTTATTTGGATGCTAAAGTTTAATAGTGTTTTGTGTTTGCTAAAGTGTTCTTGGTGGTCTGCCCAATGTTGCTATATTGGTTTTAATGTGTTCATATTAGCATCAATATTGTTATTTGATTGCTCTATGGTTGCTAAGGTGTTCAGAGCGGTTGCATTACATTGCTCTGCAGTGCACATAATGTTTGTGTCAATATATTGCATCTACTTGCAGAATTATTTTGGTTGTTATATGGATGTTAGAGTGGTTTTAATATGGTGTTTTGTGGTTGCTAAAACATCTTCAATGGTTTGCACAATGTTGCTATATTTTTGTTAATGTGTTCAGAATAATTGCATCAGTGTTATTATTTGGTTGCTCTATGGTTGCTAAGGTGTTCAGAGTGGTTACATAACATTGCTCTGTGGTGCACATACAGTAATGTTTGAGTCAATATTCACCTTATTCTTCACGTACAAGCGGGAACAGCCATTACAATCTTTTTGGCTTGAGACTTCTAGTCTTATTCACCTCCATTGACTTTTAGACATTAAAAACGACTCGTTACGCTGTTTCAAGTTGCCAACTGATGTTTCATTATTATATCATGGCTTCCGCTACATTCATTCTTCCATGGCGGGGCGCCACGCCAAAATTGATTGTCATTGTCATGACAACATTGTCATTTTTTTTTAAATAGCGGGTTATAATCGCACCAAAACGTATTAAAAGGTAAGTGAATTATAACAGAGCGAACTTTTCTGTGACCTTAGTAGTGCTGTGGGCTGTTTGTTTAACTCTTTAAGGTTACTTGCTGACTGACTGACTAAATGGCTAGCCGACTGACAGGTGGGTGATGCGCGAGACCAGCAAACACGATGTATAGCCATTTCACTTTACTTCAGAACACATTAATGTCGCTCTGTAGGTCTATTAGAGACATTCACAAATATTCCTAGAGAAATCTAATAAATGTTGGAGACATACTTGTTACATAAACGCACTAAATCACACTTCAGCAGCGTTTATTTGAGAGCGCGCAAGAAGATCTGCGCTTGACCAGCTTATATTTGAGGTGGTGTGCAAGAAATTTTGTGCACAAGCAGAGGAAATCAGCGCGCAAGCAAAGAGATCCGCATGCTGTAGGCTATTACATAAATGCGATCTCAAATTGTAATACTGCGCTCACGACATTTGTCATTGAAATAATGCCACAGGTAGTTGGTAGAGCTGTGTAAAAAAGGCCTGCCGCCACAGCTGGAATCTCTCTGAAATCCTAGAGGAAACACTGTATATTATTCTCCCTTTTTGCGTAGTCATGATAACACTTGTTTGTATAGCAAGCGGTTTGACCATTTTCTGCTGTTTATTACCTTATTACAAGTCATTTCTCCCATAGGCAACTGAAACAGAAATTCTTAAACAATCTGAAAAATGAGCACACTTCCGCATAGAAGAATAAGGTCAATATTACATCTAAGATGGCAGCATTTTTTTGGATGTCATGGATGTAAGAGTAGTTTTAATATAGTGTTTTGATTGCTAAAACATCTTTAAAGGGGTGGCCCACAGTGTATTTTAAGGCTTGGTTGTGTTTATAAGATACAAAGCAATGTGTGCTCATGCTTTACCTGTAGAAAATCACAATATTTTTTCATATATCTTACTTTGTTTATATACAGCTACTCAGCTAACATGAAAATGACTATCAAATATCCTAGTTTCTCTGAAAGGCCCACCCTTAAAAGGCTCTTATTGGTCAGCTAACATAATGTGCTGTGATTCGTGGATTGGCTCCTACAAGCACTTCTACAAGCACATGCTTTTGTGCAGTGTAAACAGCCGTATCAGTTTGCCTAAATCAAACAGAAAATGAAGAGGACACCTCTGAACCTCACACCTTCTCTCTAAAATAAGTGTCTTTCACGTTTTTAGAATAAGCATGTTTAAGTAATATAAAGCGATCACATATCTTATGTGAGTTTGTTATTTGAGACGTAGAACGCAGGAAAAGCGGCCACATAATGAGACACAGCAGCGCTGCTAAATTGATAGCGGTGCCAAACAGCATTTCCCGTTGTTCGCACCCTTTTTAACGTTTTCGCTACAACATACCTTTAATGCTAGAAATTGTGCATGTAATTGACCAATTTTAACAAATAAAAATACTAACAGGTTGTGGTTCACAATCCACAGTTTTGTCGATTCGAGGAGTTTTAACCAAATCCAGCACGAAACTGAGAGAGATTCTGGAGCTCTCCTTTGTCAAATGCTAGAACTATATCTTTTTTATAATTCTCTGGAACATAATTCAAACTAAATTGTAAGCACTTCTCTCTTTGTGTCATGTCCTTTGGAAACCCAAATACAGAAACAGAACAAGCTTTGAAGAAATAGGAGGGTTTGGATGGCATTTTAGCTTTCTCTGCTATAACATTTCAGCGCCTCTGGCCACGCCCCTACACTGTGCATGTGGTCAATGCGTGTAACCAGAAGCCCTTGTAATCTTACAAGAACTGATGTACTTTTTTTGAAGTCCCCAAACTCTGTTCGCTGTAGGCTTTGCTAAGCTAACTCTGTAAAAGCCAATGTATAACTTTGCATTGAACTTTGAGCGTCTTACATTCAGAGATGCTGTTTGTTCACACTAGGCTTGGGTGGTAATACGGTAATATGGTATACCGCGGATCTAACAATAACAACGGTGTCAGTTTCAATACTCTTATACCATCATAAAAAAACAATGCACTTAAATAGGAGAAAAGTATTAAATAATAAATATAATTTTTTTGATGCCTACAAATGTGTATGCGTGATTGTCATCACGGGACAGTGTGGAGGAGAGAGAGAAAGAGAGGGAGAGGAAGAGAGAGCGGTGAGGTGGCGAGTCGCACACCAAGTGATCTGTAGTTTGGCAGTATTTCCGGTTTCGATCGAACGAGAAGGGATGTGGTAAACACGAACTAGAGGTCTGCATCCCGAGAAGGGAGATGTAGGGAAGAAGAAGGGAGGCTTATCCACGCCTTCATCACATCACGTCTGGATTTCTGTAATTCACTTTTTGGGGGTTTACCTGCATGTTCTCTCAAAAGACTAGAATATATACAAAATTCTGCTGCACGGGTTCTAACACACACATCATCACGCCACCATATTACTCCTGTGCTACAACAATTACACTGGCTTCCTTTTAAATCACAAATTGATTTTAAGACCTTGATTTTAACTTTCAAAGCAGTGCATGAATTAGCACCCAGTTACATCTGCGACCTGGTGACCCTCACCACCCCAGCCCGCAGTCTTCGTTCTGCATCGGGGCTTACTTTGCATCAACCACGGTGTAAACTCAAGACCATGGGTGGGAGGGCTTTTTCACACAGGGCGCCTAAGCTTTGGAATGAAATCCCTATCAGCAGTGGGAATGCTGCTTCTCTGGATTGTTTTAAAAAACTTCTTAAGACTCACCTTTTTAGCATTGCTTTTAATTTAGGATGATCATTTAGTTTAACTTTTTGTTATCCTATGGTCCATATTTTTATTGTTTTATTGCATCTTTTATTGTTGTGCTGTTTTGCTTGTATTGTTTTAGTATTTTGCCTGTAGCGCTTTGAGTATAAGAAAAGTGCATTACAAATAAAATTTATTATTATTATTATTATTATGTGGTTAAATACGAACTAGAGGTCTGCATTCCATCTGCCGATCAGATTTCTTGCGGTGCGGGAATGAATTTCCGAATAAAGGGCGGGAGTGGTCGGTAACTTAGGTGTAATTTGAAAATGATCATTTGTAATTTGTTTATGTGCGTGTGTGTGTGTGTGTGTGTGTGTGTGTGTGTGTGTGTGTGTGAGAGAGAGAGAGAGAGAGAGAGAGAGAGAGAATTAGAGAGAGCATTCTGCGCAGATCTCTAATATGAAGAAGACAGGTGACCGCAAACTTAAGGTCGCATATACAGTATTCAGTTTCTGAATGGTTTAGGCACAAGCCAACAGTTTGGTGACGCTGTCTGAAAATGATTTGGTTGCTATGTGGTTTCTAAGACAAACAGCATGGTTTTATTATGGTGTTATGTGGTTGCTGAATTTTTTTTTAATGATTTGTACTACTGTAGGTTGAAAATCTATAACGATTTTCAGTGTGGTGCTATTTTTGTTGGCTACGTTTCTGATCATTTGTGTCCCTAGATACTGTGATTAGATTTCCCTCCTCGGGATTTAAAAGAGCAAGGATGAGAAATAGTAATATTGATGTCAAAAAGCAAATCATTATTTAGTCCAATCCCAGTGGATTAAGCCGCAGTCTACATTACATCCTGAATATTGTTTCAATCATAAATATGTCACGTTAGGGAAGTTAAGTGCATCATGAACGCCATTCCCCTTAATGCAGTAAAATTTCTCATCCTCCGTGAATCTCAAAGGGCCGTTTGGGTGTGTGGGAGAATGCTGGGTAATCAGAACAGGACAGCTCAACAGCATGCAGGTTTGACTGTTACATCACTATTAGAGCGATGAAAGACAGGAGAGGACGGAGAGAGAGAAAATGGTGCGAACAGAACAAACAGATCAAAGAGAAAGAAACACAAAAGTGCCAATTATCCAATAGAGGCTCCCTCTAATTAATTATTCAAAAATCAAACACATTTAAAAAGACGGCATGTATTATTCAGAACAAACAAACCAAATGTCATGTGTAGGGGTCTGACTTTTCTGAGGGCATGAATTATAGATGGTTTTGTCCATAAGTAACCTTTAGTACACATGAAATATTAATGCACATATTCACACGCGCAGCAGGAGATTTAGAGTCTCTCTCATGCAAGCTTTCTCTCTCTCTCGTATTGACGTGGACGTAAAAAAAAAGCCAAGAGATGAACCGCAGAAAGAAACCACAGTACTCGTCCACAGTTTGACGTCTGGAAACCAGAAGTCTGTAAAAGTGCATGGCAAGATATAAAATGTGCTTGACAGGTGAAAAAAAAAAAAAAAAAAAAATCGACATTTGACACACAAGTTGAACTGCTTGTGCTCGTTCACTTTAATGTGGACAGCCCTAACATTGTGGTGGGTGTACAGTTCAAAACACTAGTGTGATGTCAACCTTATGCTGTGGTATTCATAGTAGGGCTGTGCAATTAATCAAAAACCCGATTTCGATTATGGCTTCTAACGATTCTGAAAAACCATTAATCGAGATAAACTATTTTTGCATCATATAACAAAAGCACGAAAGGCCGCGTGCTTATGTGTGTGTGCAACACGCGCACACACAAGCATGCGGTCAGCATTCGGTCTCATTCACACACTGAGACGAGCAGAGGAGCGCAGATATCTAAAGTAATCTTAACATGAGCGCTTTAATGGTCAAATAGGTGTCAAAACGCGGTGATTAGAGATTATTCATATTAACCCTCATTTGCGTAATAAACAAACTAGTTGAGAATCAAAAGACACGTGAAAGAGAAACCATGAAAGTGACAGTGCGAAATGCTGCCACCTGTTTCATCATTAATCAAACAACGAGAAAATTCCTCGCTGCTCTTGACTGAAGGATTTTTGTAGCTAAAGTGTTTTTCTTAGGGTAAAGATGCTTAAAAGATGCTTGGCTTTGTCAGAACCACCGCTGAAAGCCTCCATCATCCAGGTATAGCTTCTGGATGAGTTAATGAACTCACAGAACTGGGTGCACCTCTGAAATCAGGATCTAGTGGACTCAGACACGACCCCGGATTAATCCACGCTGTTTTTCAGCTTTCCTGAAGCACAAAACACAGCTATTATCTCAATAAAATCCATGTTACCCATTTACAAACAAGCAATAGTCACCGGGCAGACAGAAGCCCTGTCCATGATGCAAATCCACATCTATTGTGAAGTGAATTTAACGCGTGAATGAAGCGAATTTAATCCATAAATGAAGCGAGTAAACTTGAAATGTTCATGCATCTATTTAAATACCAATAGCACAATTTTTTTGCTGTGCAAAGAATTGCATTGGTGAAAAATATTGCCCCCTTGTGTTCATTTTACCTAGATCCCAAGTTTTTGTGGTTTCACAAAAATTTCGGCTGGAGCATTTATTTCCCATGAGCCTCCGTTGTGTAATAGCCATTTGATTTTGACTAGGCCATTGGACCAATCAAAGCATAGTAGGCTTTCAAAAAGGCGGGGGTTAAAAGCCTGGATTGTCTATATACTAACAATGTCAGACATCTTTTTAGTGAAGGAAAAAAGCTGTTTTGTGTGTGTGTGATAGTGTGGCGAGTGTGTGTTGAACTTAAAAATGAAAAACCTTCACAGCAGCACAAAGAGGCACTTTAAGTCAGTTATGTCTGGTGCATATTGTGTGTTTAAAAGGTCATAAATTTGTGTGTGTGTGTATTTATACGGCTGTGTATTTCTCCGAAGGAGTATCTGATCTAACAGTGCAAACAATTTTGACTCCTATCTAAACATTAACCATCGCCTACTGTATCTGTAAACAAGCTGATACCAAGCATTGTGTCTCAGGTAAACAGGCGAATTGTTATGCGCTGTGTAAATGTGATGGCCAACACATATCCACTGGGGGACCGCGGCTAGTCTCTTGTGAAGTAGCGGTGGGCGTTTTTGTTGTGCCTCGCAGTTTATGACATGAGTTATGTATGCACGCTGCCATCTGCATGCATATAAATACATAAATGCTGTTGTGCGAGAGCATGTTTGGCTCATGCTGTTCTGCTGGAATGTGAATCAGCGAAACATTTCTCACCGTCCACCACCCCCCCAATAAACAAATCCAACATGAAGTGACTCTTTAATATCAAAGGCTATGGCCGCCGGAGGCCCCAACCGCACTGTGCATTTTCACACTCCTCCTTCGGCTGCTTCTCCTGGCTCTCCATCCTCATGAAAAATTCATCCCTCTTTCTTCCGCCCCGCTGGAGGGGCAAGAGGAGAGGGAGAGAGAGAATTATAGAGAGAGAAACAGAGAGACAGACAGAGGAGGTGGAGAAATGAGCAAGTCACGAATCACATATTATTCCAGAAACGATCCGAATATTTCACCCTGCCCCACCCCCCTTTAAATATTTCATAATGCCAGCTCTGAAATAGAGAAATGCTACAAAAATAAACCTGTAAAATTGAGTATGCACATTTGGCATATATTGACATTAAGATTTAATCTTTAAAATGCAATCTGCCCCCTTTCTGGATCTACTGTGATATATCCTACCTATATTTAAAGAATATCCATTCTCATTTTTTATTTATTTTATTTATCTTAGTGTATATATATATATATATATATATATATATATATATATATATATATATATATATATATATATATATATATATATATATATATATACATATACATATACATATATATATATATGTCAGGGTTCTGCCACTCTGATCTTGTAAATTCTTGTTTTGGTGGCAGATCTCGGATACTACTCGTGTCTGGTCCTGTTTCTGTCTCTGTGTGCGCGCGCGCCGTCGTGGGTGTACGCAGAGTGTGCGCGCTCCTGCTTGACGCGGCCGCGTGCGCGCTCTGCGTCCCTCAGACGCGTGCGCTCTTGTACTCGTGTTTGTGTTTTCGTCTGTCAGCAGCATGGTGTTTCATTCCCAGCGTCTCAGTCTTGTCTGTTTCGGTTTTGGTCGGCGCTGGGATGAAGCATGCATGCTGCATATGTGAGCGCATGGTGAGTGCTTTCATTCATCGTGTGCTTGTGTCTTGCGTCTTCTGTCAAAGCACGTGGTTCGGTGTTTACATTGTGGTCACGTGCTTTTGTCGTGTGCTTCAGTGTTGTGTTATGTGAGCGCATGGCTTGTATTGTCTCTCTGTGTCATGCGCTCTCCCGTCTATTGTCTAGTCCCACCCTCCTTGTTAACCCATTATTAGTTAATTGTGTTCACCCATGTCAATTTACTTTTTGCTTTATAATCCCCCTCATGTTTTCAGTCCTTTGTCAGTTCGTCGTCGATATTCCCTCTGTGTTCCTGTTCCAGTCATGTCTTGCCAGCCCAGCCCAGCCCAGCCCAGCCAAGTTTGTCTGTTTTTGATTCATGTTTTCCCCCTCGGGGTAGTTTATTTTGCCTTTTTGTTTTATTTGTACTTTATTATTGATAAAACCCAATTATTGTTTGCACTTGAGTCCTCGCTCCTTTTCCCCTCACCGAACCGTGACAATATATATATATATATATATATATATATATATATATATATATATATATATATATATTGGTGCATTTGAACAAAGCAGATTTATCAAACAGATATATTTATTAAAATAATATTTTAGTCACCGAACATCTTTTGAAGTAGAACAAAAATACATTTAAATTCATGCGAAATATTGGGGGAAAAAAATACAAACTAAATTTCAACAAAATTGTTTACTTTTTTTGTTTCTCTTGAATTTTTCTCCTTTTAAATAGTTTATTGTTTATATGTTATTTTCCCTAACATATAAATTTAGATGTACTAATTTTGGACCGTTATTATGTTAGTTTAGCTCCAGATTTGGCTTCAGTACTTACTAATCTAGTGTATATGGAAAATTTAATATTGTAAAGCTTCCTAGAGAAAATATTAATTTAAATGACATATTTGTAAGGGCTTTACTCATATATGTTGAGTATTGTATAATTAATACAACACTTTAACAAACTGTTAAACGTTCATTTCTAATTACTCCTGCACACTGTCCTTTTTTGCTATCTTTTTCTCATTATTTTTCTTCATCTTTTTTTTTAAATCCTCCTCTTACAATAATCAAGGAAAACATGTCAAAGTATTTACTAAAATGTAACAAGTATTTTTTTATTTGTGTTTTTCCCTCCTCCTCCTCCTTTTGTATTGTCCTTGTTTTGTTTCATGTTTATCCTTATTTTCCTTGTTAAAATATTTTTTTAAAAGTCCAAA
>NC_141041.1:8137500-8265000 GCF_052040795.2 Danio rerio
CTCAAAAGGGCAGTTTCAAAGAGTTATAAAAAATACTTATGTGGTATTTTGAGCTGAAACTTTGCATATACACTCTAGGGACATCAGACATTAAAAATGGCATATTTCCCCTTTAAATAATAATCATAACTTTTTTTCATTCTACTGAATTATAGAATCATATAAATAAACAGCTGCTGCAGTATCATTAAGAAACTTGTCCTCAGTTCACTTGAAGTTCAGGTTGTCATCCAGAATCTCTGAATGACTTCACAGGGCCCTGCAAGTGAATGTGTGTTGATGCCAGAAGTGTCCGGCTGTTGTTTTGCAGGCTGCCCACTCATGCTGCTTTCTGGCTGTTGGTTTGCAGTATCCTAAAACCTGCACAGCCTCAGTGACATCAGTGAAGATAAATTACAGTCCAAAACTTGGGCTTTGAATTAACATGCATTAAAGCACCATTCCCAAGAAAGACCAGGGGCCAGGTATACTAACAGCCTGCAGCAACACAAGCCTTTATTAAAAAAATAAATAAAACTAGTCAGATTTAGTAAAGACGCATTCAGTATAATACAAATGCAAATTAGTAATGAAAAGGTAAGGCTGGATGCTTGGCCATTTTGTCTTATTCATTGAGAGGGTGCTATTGCAAATGGACTTGTCAGACGACGGCCACTCACTTTAACGTTAATTTTGCCTAATAAAGGCTCGTACACACCGAGACGCTTTTCGTTTGCATTTATCGTCAGCGGTTTTAAAGACATTTTTCCAGATTTAAACCCAATCGATTTACACTGGCGTCGAGCAGAAGAGTATGCAAAATCACTCCATGATGTTAGATGGCGCTACACAACTTAAGCTTCTGACACCTGTAAAACAGAAGAAGAAGAGAGAAAGCTGACATGCTTGTTGTTAAAGTTAATGGGCCTTTGAACAAGCATGGATGTAGAGGTCTGCATTTTTGAATAAAGCGCGGGAGTGCTCGGTAATTTTGGACGGGAGCGGGCCGTCTAGCAATATCGCTCCCGAGCGAGCGAGCACGCGTATGTATGTGTGTGAAGAGACAGAGTGATGCTGTGTTTAGCTCTTTTGTTGCTGTGTGTGCGTGTGTGTGTGTGTGTGTGTTTGTGTACGAATGAGAGAGAGAGCTTTGTCTGTGTGTGTGTGTGTGTTTATCCAGACAGCTTGTTATAGGCTGTCTGGACTCTGTATAGCTGGGTGGTTTTCAGTTTTGTTCTCCCCACGTTCTATAGCGGGATCGGGCGCGGCAGGTAGAGAACAGGGCGGGTCGGGCAGTGGGACAACAAATGCTGAATATAAGTGGGAGCGGTCGGGTTTGGGTTCAAACCTGGCAGGAGCAGGATTCAAAATGTAGTCCCGCACAGATCTCTACATGGATGGTTCAAGTAGCAGCTCTGGCAATATTTAAATGATTATTGTTCACCAGTGCAATAAGCATTTCCACGTTCATATTGCCTCTGGCCATCTTAAACGCATTGACAGTTTTGCTCTTAAGTGCCTTCAAATGCTGTTTACTGTAAATTCAGCAGCTCCATGCAGGTGAACAAAAGTGGCAATCTGATTAGTGGAGAAGGTTTTGACGCCCTTTATTTAGTCACGAGGCAGTAAACATTGACAGAAAACGCGAGAAAAAAAGCATCCCGGTGTGCACAGGCCTTTACTGTGCTTATCACTGGGTGACAAACTGTTATAATACGTTGAAAGTATTATAAAATAATATAAATAGTATGTAATCCATATAACTTTTCTCTAATACAACAACAAACTCTGTACCGTATCGGATGTCATTCCCTCGCTGTAAATGCTCCCGCTCCCGGTTTTTTTCTGCAACCTCGATGAGAATCCTGAATGTTTACAAACCAGTAATTCGCCTATTGAAATTCATTTGACACAAAAAGTTTCAGTTGCAGTTCTGAGAAGCAAAAACAGACTTTTTTTCTGAGACTGGCAAGACACAGGGGGGAGGCAGTGGCGCAGTAGGTAGTGCTGTCGCCTCACAGCAAGAAGGTCGCTGGGTTTCCTCCGGGTGCTCCGGTTTCCCCCACAGTCCAAAGACATGTGGTACAGGTGAATTTGGAAGGCTAAATTGTCCGTAGTGTATGAGTGTGTGTGTGAATGTGTTTGTGGATGTTTCCCAGAGATGGGTTGCGGCTGGAAGGGCATCTGCTGCGTAAAAACTTGCTGGATAAGTTGGCGGTTCATTCCGCTGTGGCGACCCTGGATCAATAAAGGAACTAAGCCGACAAGAAAATGAATAAATGAATGAATGGCAAGACACAAACTCACAAAAATGAATTGTGAAATAAAAAGTTGCGATAACCTTTTTTTACACCAAGGTGGAAACAACCGTCCTTATCTACATTATTTTGCCTTCTTTTCTTTTTGTCGTCTACATCTTGTTCTCATGTTGTTGAATGAAAAAAAACTTGGACACACGAATGCCACACACACACACACACACACGGGCCCATCTGTTTTGTCCGGAAGTGCCAGATCTCCCCTCCTCTCTTCATCTTTCTACTTTTTGTTTTCTTTCTGTTGCTCTCAATAGACTACACAGATCATCATCTGATCTCTCAATATTACTGTACTCTTTCATGCATTCATGACCTCTGACCTCTCTTTATTACAGCCTGTGTGGATCTGACCCGTGGAGCAGATCGAGGTTACTACTTCCACTATCATTTTGCCCTTCATTTAGTGTCTGGCCTGCAGCCTGGAGCTCCTTTCACGCACACACATGCTCAGGCACCACACACACATACGCTTCACAGCCAGCAAGTGTGTTTCTGAATGTGTGTCTGTGAGCATGTCGTGACTTTTTTTTTTTTTTTTTTTTGAGCGCATCTGATATGTGATGGTTGGCATCAACAAAGTTAGCCCAGACGTCCCACTGTGATGATGTAAGTGGTGAGTCATACATGACAAAACATAGAAACACAGGTGGTGTGTGTGTGTCTGCATATTTGTGTGTGTGTGAGCATTAAAGTTAATGCCAGATCATGAACTGTGTATGGTTGGTCAATACAAGTCATCATGAACATTTAAATGCTTAATTATTATGACAGGATTTCATATTTTAGTTTAGCCATTTATATTATTATCTTTATTTGTATTTGTTACCTTGTAAAATAACTTTATTGAACAGTTTTAGATTGAAAGTTTTTAGTTTAAGTGTTCAAGTGCTTCTGTAATTGTATTAGTATATATTTTTACAATGATATCTAATTAGATTTAATTCGCCTCTAGTTCAGTAATGATAGCTTTAGTTTAATTTATTTCAGTCAGTTGCCAAGGAAACATTCATCATTTTCAAAAACATTTGAATGCAAATGATCACATAATAATTTTTATATGATGATTGCTAGAAAACAAGCTAAAAAACATCTATTAATCTTGTTTTATTTTTGTTTAGGCCTTTTTGAGTATGTTTAAAACAACTGGTCTGATAATAATTCAAAAAGCATGTATTTGAAATCTAAATATTCTATAAGGCAGCATGGTGGTTAGCACTGTTGCCTTACAGCAAGAAGGTTGCTGGTTTGAGTCCCGGCTGGGCCAGTTGACATTTCTGTGTGGAGTTTGCATAGTGTATGAGTGTGTGTGCATGAGAGAGTGTTTGGGTGTTTCCCAGTACTGAGTTGCGGCTGTAAGGGCAACAGCTGTGTAAAACATACAGTATGGTGGAATAGTTGGTGGTTCATTCTGCTGTGGTGACAAAGGAAACTGAATGGGTGAATGAATCTATATGAATATTCATTTATTCATTCATTTTCTTGTTGGCTTCTTGTTGGCTACGTAATATGTATTTGAAATCTAAATAATTTATATGAAGATTTAATGTATTTTAAATATGCAAAATAGGGCTGGCAGTGTATTGTTTCAGCATGAATATCACAACGTGTGCCTCCACAATAGTCACATCGCTTAAATTCAGAAGGTCGAGTTGGGATTACATTTGAGCAGAACAGAATTCTGGAATTATTGCAGAGTTTAAAAATAGTTTATACAATAATAGTTTATTTATTTAATAATAGTTTAACAATAATTGAGTATAATTGTATTATTTGCATGTTTCTAAGGCCTAAGACAGTCACAAGATATTTTACCAACTGGTAGTTTATAAAGAATAATTGTATTGAAATATTTATCCATCGTAAACTTTGCAGCGTTATTTTAACATTTACAAAACCCAATACCTACGTTACCTTAACATCAATTAATAAGGAACAAATTAGGAGTTTATTGAAGCAAAAGTCATTGTTAAAGATTGGCCAATGGTGGGAAGTGAGCTTTAAAATAAAGGGTGACTATAAATTATTTCCAAGTAGTGCTATTCAATCATTTGGTGAAATTGTATTGAAGCATAACACATTATTAGTACACCTTACTAGTACCAAGTTGGACCCCCTTTTGCCTTCAGACTTTCCTTAATCCTTAGTGGCATAGTTTCAACAAGGTACTGGAAAATTCCTCAGATTTTGGTCCATGATAGCATCACGCAGTTGCAGCAGATCTGTTGGTTGCACATCCATGATGCGAATCTCCCTATCCCAAAGGTGCTCTATCTGATTGAGTTCTGGCGACTGTGGAGGCCATTTGAGTACAATGAACTCATTGTCATGTATATATTGACATTTTATTAGTTTGAGACAAGATATTGTTTAAAAAATAATATATAGAGGAATATGTTTGTAAAATAGTAGAAAATGTACTGGCAGCTTCCAGTAAATTACTACTTAATACTGTAATTTACAACACCAACCAGAGAATTTATACCTTTAAAGTATTAAAAATGTCAACAAAAGTCACATTTTCTAACTTTTTAACATTAAAAGCTTTTGGAGGAAAGATCAAGGATCCATATTGCAATTCAAAATAATAAAAGTGAAAAAAACATGAATACAAAAATACCGATAGCTGTCAATTTACAGATATTTTTTTACAGTTTCCTATAAATTTAACACATCTTTGCTGAATAAAAGCAAAAGAAACTCACTGAATAAAAGTGAAAACAAGCTTTGCTGTGTTTACATATTCAGAAAACATTAAAAACACATTAAATATGGTCTTTACTGCTCCTCCGAGCTCCCAAACTATCTTGCCTTAGCGTTCAGTGCACCGTTCTGCAGTTATTTACAAGAAATATAGCAGAGATGAACTACACCTCCACAGTATTTGTTTCTTAATGCCACTACAGAATCTTTTAGCCACCGGGATGTGAATGTCAAAGAGCGGCTCGGTCTCTCAGTGTGTTCTGTAGTCATTAAGATCTCATGCAGAGTTTTGCTGGTAAATTTACTACACACCCTTCTCACAAACCAGTGGAAAAGAAAGATGTGGGGGGGGACCTCCAACACCGACTAGCGACGGCAGCAGGAAGGGAGGGTTACACAAACATCTCCAGGGAGCAAATTAGTAGCTTGAGTCAAAGTATATTTACAGTAAGAATGAAAAAAAAAAGACCTCACAAAACACACGTACACGTTACAATCAATACTGGAGGGACAAGGAGAAATGGGAAATGATGGAGGAGAGAATGAGAGCGTTTTATTTAGCGTTGTTCTCTTTGTGTCATGATGCAGCTCATGGGAGATGTTGACGAGAGACGTTTTGCAGCCGCTGCAGCAGCAGCAAGTGTTCGCTCAGTTTTTGCTCGGTTTATTTTTAGACTCATTACAACTTGTTTGTCTCTCTCTTTTCTGTCTCTTTCTGCTGCTAATTTACCCAACTCAGATCTACACTCAAAACACTTCAGTTATAATGTAAGTGCACAACTCTTCCCCGGTTGGTTACGTGGCAGGCTCGAGGCTTTGTGGATGACTTGTTTATAATTTTAAGAATGTTTCTGTTGTTTTGTGCTGTCTGCTTGACTTGCAGTTTAGACAATTCCATTTGTTTTCAACAGGAAAGTCAATTTTGCCATGAAGCAACATTAAGATTCTCAAATATTTTTAAGATTATTTTTGCGTAGGGGGGGGGGGTTTGCTTGCATGATATGTTTTTGCACTGCTTTGCAATGCAACTAAATGTACAACAAGTTGCACTTCTGCATTATAGATTCATTGGTAGTGCATATTTTAAATATTAAACTGAACAAAACAACATAGGCTCATTCTGAAAACGTAGCCCTATGTACATTTCTGAAGATTGCAAATTTTGAAGCCAGAGCTACGTATGGCTGCATTTCATCCTAAAAACGAATTCTACAGGGTGGTTTGACACCATTGCTTTTCTCGCTTACCAGCTGACCGCTTACCTCCGTATGGCGACTCTCCCGCTGTTACCAGTTTGTCCAGTGGCTTGCCGTGTACGTCAGAGGATTTGAGACGCAGAGCAGAGTTGACTGTGACAATGGGGTTCAAGTCCTGTGAAGAACGATTCACGAAAGCAGGTAAGGCTAAAACAAAAGGCAAAAAATAAAACAAACAAGTCAATTACAGGGTGAAAATGTGGTAAAATCTGAAAACGTGGTAAAAATCAGACTGCCGTGAGGGCTTTTATTTTTCTGGTTTGCTTTTGTAAACACTGTCGGTTGGGTTTAGGCAAGTGGGTGGACGCTGGTCAATCGGTGCTTTAGAAAACACTATCGGTTGGGTTTAGAGAAGGAGGAAGGAGGGTCAGTTGATCCATTTTATCATTTTACAACATTTTATCATTTTTGTTTCCATTTTGCAACATTTTATCATTTTTGTTTCCATTTTGCAACATTTTATCATTTTTGTTTCCATTTTGCAACATTTTATCATTTTTGTTTCCTTGCAGTACAGACAATGTTCCAGACTGTTTTAAGGCATTTCCTTCAAGACAAACCTGCATGTTTACATCTCATATTGTCATATTACCAGCGGTCTAGACCTTGCAGATCGCTGGAAAACATGCACAGTCACCCAAACTACAATTCTGCAACTGAAATGAACCACATATCCCAACATTCTATGCACTCACACACCTGGTCCAGATCCCTCTTGATTGCCAACAGACAGCTGAAACTTGTGAGAAGTGAATACCCAGATTATAAACACAACACACACATACACATCTTTGCAGAGTCTTGTAAACTGTAAGTAAGCATTTCAAAGTGTTACCTTGTCTTGCTTTGCAGTGTTTTTGACCTATGCTTTGTTTATTGTTTTATGTCGTTTTGCTGCCTGTCCTGACCATTCGCCTGTACTCTGACTTCACTTTTGGATAATCTGCATGCTCCTCTCTGTCCCTGTTTTGACCTTTGCCTGCCTGACAATTTTCCTATTAAACTGCAACTGGATCTTCACCTCTGTTGCAACCCGACTCATTACACATATGTGCCGTAGGACAATGAAAAAAAAAATCGACACTCAGAGATCACCTTTGAACCTAAAAAAGTCAAAAACTCAAAAATTAGCTTGAACAAGAGATGTTTCAATGCTTTTAGGCATTCAATTATGATTATACAACAGCTAGAGACCTGATAAGATGCTGTTCAGCCTCAACATGTGTTATTATGTTAATGCACGACCCTACACCTCCCAAACTTTTGCTTGGAAAGCAAAAATAGAGGAAGCAATAAGACTCCAATTACTCATTGTTCATCATATCCATTCCTGTATGCTTTGTTTTTGCATACACCTTTAGAGTGAAATATTATTTCCTTTGTCCTCTGAGGATCTACTGTAATCTTCTATAGTGGCTATTTAAAAAGGGGACGAACACGTACGCTGAATGCACTTATACAAACCGCCTGCAATTTGTCTTAGTCTCTTTCGCCCAGGTTTTTTTCCCCCCCTCTGTAAGGTGGCATGTGGTTCTCTTGTTCTCTTTTATTCTCTCTATTCTCTTTTCCTCTTCTGACAGGTTGGAGAAGCCAATTAAAGACTGCAGGGCACAGCAGAGCAGGCATTTAGTTCTGCTCTCTCTCTCTCTCTCTCTCTCTCTCGCTCTCTCACTGCACAGTGTGAGACAGACTGTGTGTGTGTGTGGGAAAGGTCTGTATAATTGCTCTCACATTCAGTGCTATGAAGGTGTTCCCTCTCCACCCCTTCTGTAGACATGTTT
This sequence comes from Danio rerio, assembly GCF_052040795.2. Taxonomy (NCBI): domain Eukaryota; kingdom Metazoa; phylum Chordata; class Actinopteri; order Cypriniformes; family Danionidae; genus Danio; species Danio rerio. Next base: position 8,145,535 of record NC_141041.1, read on the forward strand.
CTTCCTTATTAATCATTAGGGTGTTTATTTATAGATACAAAAGGATCTAAACAATGGTGCAACATAATAAATTACACTGTGTATTACATCTAAGGTGGGATTAGGTGCATTTAATGGTGTGTATAATTAAAGCAGAATTCGACTTACTGAACATGGTCATATTATAATCAGTAATGCATCAGAAGTTGTAATATAAATTCCATCTAGAGCTGGATGATAGGTTTAAGTGGATTTTGCAATTTAGTTCATAATTACAATGTTGAAAAAAAAACCCTGCTTAGAAAGCAGGTAATGGTTTGTAGAAAAGTATGAAAAATGAATTTATAGAGACTATGAAACCTCCTATTACAGTTTATATTATAGAAATAAAACATGAACTGAATGTTCTCCTATTATTTGTTTTTAGTTTTAAAAGAGAAAAAAGTGAAAAACATAAATACACGAGAAAAAGTCAGACGCTTTATATTATATCGCTTTGTAAACATTTATTATTGCCATTTGATGACCCATTATATATAATATTCATTCATTCATTCATTCATTCATTTTCTTTTCGGCTTAGTCCCTAATCCAGGGGTTTTCAAACTGTTGGGCGCGCCCCCAGCACCCATTAAGAGGGGCGTGAGACATTGAAGCGTGCACTCAAGTAAATAATTATTTTTATGCGTTCACTAGAGGGAATAATATGATTAACATCAACTCCACAGGTAACTATCAGGCTCTTTTAGAGTTAATGTGTTCCAGTAAAATACTGTATACAAATAAAATGGACCGGGTGCTTTTTAAAACTAATGACGGTGAATGAATGAAAGTCAAACCGGTGAGCTGTCTGACAAAAAAAAGTGCCCTTCTTAATCAAATCAGCAGGATCTGGATCTTTCACTAACTTCGAAGACATACCGACTACGTTTACATAGACATCAGTAATAGTTATTTGCCTTAATCTGAATAAGACAATATAATAATTACGTTAAGTGTTTTTTGAATGTTGCATCACCAGGCTATTTATGTTTCCTCCACAGTCTCATGTTATTTTGGGTACTTCATCTTAAATTTCTCGACTTTAACTGCAGTTCAGCAATTTAACTTTCACTCATGAACATTTCATTCATGTTCCCGAGACAAACTGGGGTATCTAACGCGAATATGAAGGACTGGTGGAAGAGTGTTGTTTTAATTGATACTGCACGTCGAATGGAAAGAAAATAAAATTCCACATTTCGCAAAAAGTCCAACATGACGATAATAGTTTGATAGCGGTGTTTACTTCAATAATGCCACTAATATCTGCATACTCCACATGTCTTCATTCCATTTCTGTTTAGTTCTGTTATGACTTTAGTCGGATTAAGGTAATCAAAAATCGCTGGTTCCATGGTAGACTCTTAATCTGAGTATGGTCTTAATCACTTTAAAATCATTATTGTTGTAGTATTGTTGCCCATGAAAACCAACTCAATGTTCGACTCAACCACACTGTCAGGGCTCTGCGAACGTGGCTTTGCAAAGCAGCATTTTCTGCATGTGTGATGCTGCAAACTCAGTTAAATCTCCTGTGTCTACAGAACACAATTTTCCCTGTAATTTAGTGACTCTTTATTCCAACATGATAAATAAACTACTAGTCAATCAACAATTTGAACTGTAAAACGAAGTCCAGTCAAATTGAGCAGCCTAATATACTTTACCATTCCACCGTGAAAAAATAAAATAAATATCACTAATAAGAGTTTATCACTTTTCCTTCCCTTCGGCTCAATCCCTGTTTTTTAAGAGTTTTAATTAATTATAAAATATATTTATATAAATCTGTAATATCATCTAAACTTATGAAACATAAGGACAGACGACTTGCAGAGAATAATAACAAATGTGCGTCCTGCAGCTGTCTTTATAATGTACATAGAGCACATGTGGCCGTGACATACACATTTAAAGCGATTTCATAATTTTGCATATTGTCAGCGGCTTTGTCACATTATAGGACTAGACAATATACACAAACATACACAGTAGCCTAGGAAGGTCTAAAATTACATCCCTTTGATGACGATGGAGACACCTGCCTTATAGTGTCTTCAGTATCTTCTAACTCAGACAGGCAGACAGACTAAAAATCTAGTTCTAAAAATCAAAAAGTCACTTTAAAAATCAGTCTAAATGGGAAACAGCAGCAGAATTCAGACTGGAGATATAACAATTTAGTAAAAAACAATATTGTTGGGATTACTTTCAGTTATTCAATTATTGTTTTTGTAAGCTAATAAATTATAAAACACTGACAGCCAGTCAGAATACACTGAAATATAAAGAGCTATTTAAAGCTACAGACGACATTGCAGAGAAGCTCGGCTTGATGTTATGAATATTTAAAGATAATGACCATTTAGAAAGCAATACTATGTCATACAATGGGAAAGAATGATAAATATAGATGGAAGTTATGGAGGCCAGCCTTACAAACTGATGTATAAAAAAGTACTTCTGGTATCCAGTGCTAGCTTAAGTGCAGCGTCTATATTGGAATATTGGAAATGTAAAAAGATCGTATCAATGTTTTGGAAAACAAATTACAATACATATTCATTAATTCATTCATTTTCTTTTTGGCTTTATTAATCTCGGGTCACCACAGCGGAATGAACCGGTAACTTATCCAAGCATATGTTTTACACAGCGGATTCTCTTCCAGCTGCAACCCATCACTGGGAAAGATCCATACACACTCATTTACAATACATCTTAAAATTGAATAAAATAAAATTGATAAACTAAATTTAGATTTTAGCTATAAAAACAGATTACATATTATTTATTATGTATGCAGTAAATGCTGTAATTATGAATGTGAATGATTGGCACCCTTTCTAGAAGTAGTCTAACATCAGAAAGATCCGACCCTTCTTATCTGAACATGCAGCTCAACTCCTTGTTCAAGCTTTTGTTCTCTCCAAACTGGATTACTGCAACTCTCTACTAGCGGGGCTTCCAGCTAACTCTATCAAGCCTCTTCAACTGCTCCAGAATGCAGCAGCACGAGTGGTCTTCAATGAACCTAAACGAGCACATGTCACTCCGCTGCTAGTCTGTTTGCACTGGCTGCCAGTTGCTGCTCGCATCAAATTCAAAGCTCTGATGTTTGCCTACAAAGTGACATCTGGCCTTGCTCCTTCTTATCTGCTCTCACTTCTGCAGATCTATGTGCCCTCCACATAGATCTGCTTGCGTTCTGTGAATGAACGTCGCCTCGTGGTTCCATCCCAAAGAGGGAAGAAATCACTTTCGCGAACGCTCACGCTCAATCTGCCCAGTTGGTGGAATGAACTCCCTAACTGCATCAGAACAGCAGAGTCACTCGCTACTTTCAAGAAACGACTAAAAACTCAACTATTTAGTCTCCACTTCACTTCGTAATCTGCAATTGCCTCTCTGAATATCACACTAACTGTACCAAAAAAAAAAAATACTAATACTACTAATACTTCCCTTCTTAGACTTTACAGACCTGAAACTTGCCTATAGCACTTATTCATTGTTGCTCTTAGTTGTGTAAATTGCTTCCTTGTCCTCATTTGTAAGTCGCTTTGGATAAAAGCGTCTGCTAAATGACTAAATGTAAATGTAAGTAGAATGAACCTTTACAGTTCCAGCTTCTGTAGCTCCAGCAAAAACAAACAAAAACATCTGCTTTCCGAACAAATAGACATGAATTTAAAGTAAAACTCTGCATCATTTTTCTTTTTTACCATTTTTTAATGGTACGTCTGCAATTTTATTATTCCACAGATGTAAAAAAAATTTTTTTAAAAAAGTAATTTTCCGGTTAATGTGTTGACATATATCACTACAGTGCTTGTGGCAACCTGAGTTTGAATCCCAGATCGAGGTCCTTTTCCATTCCTGTGCTCCTCTGTCTCTGCACCCAAATGCTTTCCTCTACTGTCCTGTCACATTAAAGGTGTAAAACCTTAAAATATAAATTTAAAAATGTCACTTCCGCCATAATATGAGATGTGGTGAAATGTGTTTTTTAAAAGGACTTATTTCATAAATCCCTGGGGATAAAACTGACCATGTTTGAAGAAACACCCAGTCTCATACTGCATGAAAATGCTACAAGCTCTCACTTTCAGTATTTTTTTATTATTTGTGTCCATCGTTCTGTTGACTGGTCTCAGTCCAGCTCTTCTGGAGCTGCTCTGAGCCAGAAAACCCTCCAGCCTGACAACCCACAACACCCGGGGGCCAGTCGGCAATGCATGTTAAAATACTGGAACAATCTGTGATTGGCTGGAACTAAAGTGACCACGAGTAACACCATATGAATGCTGATTCCTTATTAAATAAAAATGTATGGTGACATATTAGTTATGGGGGCATGGTGGCTCAGTGGTTAGCATAGTCATCTCACAACAAGACGATCGCTGATTTGAGTCCCTGCTGGGTCAGTTGGGATTTCTGTGTGGAGTTTGCATGTTCTCCTTTGTTGGCGTGAATTTCCTCTGGGTGCTCCGGTTTCCACCACAGTCCAAAGACATGCGCTATGAGTGAATTAAATAAAACTAAATTGGCTGTTGTGTATGAGTGTGTATAATTGAGTGGGTGTTTCCCATTAGGATGCACCTGGAAGAGCATGCACTGTGTAGAACATATGCTGGGTAAGTTGGCAGTTCATTCCACGGTGGTGACCTCTGAAATAGAGACTAAACCGAAGAAAAATAATGAATTAATGAAACTTGTTATGCAAATGTATAATAAAGTATTTTTAAAAGTGCAAATTGTGTTAAAGCCTTAAAGTAGTCATGCATCCTTTAGGTTGCAATAGTATTTTTCTCTATATTAAAACCTCTTATAAAAAAAAAAGCTTCGTCTTGATTTAGTTCCTAGAGAACTGATTGTATGTTGCTGGTTTGCTATTGGTGGATTTGAAGTAAGTGACAGATTGACCCGCCCTCATGCCAGCAAGCAAAGACATTAGCCCCTTTCACACAATGATACCGGTAAATATCTGGAAAATTTCTGGAACGACTTTACCGATAAACTTAAAAAAGTGCTGTTCACATAGGCAAGGATGTTACAGAATTTTTCCAGAAAAGATTGTTCACACATTTATTCTAAAATAGCGGTAAATTCTGACATCATTAACCAGAAATGACCTCTAAACTACTGGGCTTGTATTTGTAAACATTTGACTTAATTACAAAATCTGTGGATGGATCAGTTTTGTGAACAACTTTAATGAAAATAAAAAAAAGAAACACTTTCCCATGTCGAGATGTACATGATACACTCAAAAAATAATGTTTGCTGTTCGTTCCAACTATTGAAAAAAACACGATTCAAAAATAGTTTTTTTTTTTGGACAACTCAATCATTCTATGTTCAAGCCACTTAAATTTGTAAAAAACAAATAAGTTAACTTAGTTTCATGTTGTCCAAACACAAATTGATTTTTTTTTTGTGTGTATAACAAAAATATGAATCATCAGTTATGAGTTCAAGGTTCTTCTGGGTTACGTGACTGTACAAGCAGATAAAAACTATTTTACACATTAATATTAAAGCCCACAAACTCTGACACTCCACAATTTCCCACAGAATATTTTTTTATATATATAAACTGCATACTACTGCACAAAATACAGCAAAAAAATAAATAAATTATATCTGGAAATTCCAAAAATAAAAACAGAATTCAGCATAAAGCTCATTTATGTTAATTGGATGAAGTGGAGCTCAAGATATTTCTTTTTCTACAGCTCTCCAGGTATCACACAGACACACACACACACACACTGTTAACTGGGTCAGCTTGTGATGTCTGCTGGGAGAGTTAAATGAATCCGCTGTTGTTTTCTTTTCACTTTAAAGCGAAAATAGGGCAGAATGAGTGAGGGTGAGAATAAACGTGTGTTTGTTTTGTAATTTTAGGTTTGTTTAACCATTGTATTAGAGAACTTCAAAAAGATAAAAGAAATTGGGAAACACAGTATTTTATGATCATTTAAATTGAAAATATCCGGTGTCGAAAGGTCAAGCTAGGCGGCAAAGAATCAGAACTGCAAGCAAGGCAAGAATCAAAAACATGGCAGAAAGAAGCTGAGAAAAACCACTTCATAATGTTCATGGGAGAAACAAGACTCAGCAATGAGGATGTGAAAGTGACATGTATATATAGTCCATTTCATCTGTTAAAACGAGCTACAGCTGCTTCTGTGAGTGAATGTCTGGATTATTGTAAACTGTTGCCGGAGTTGATGGATGCAAAGAGTTCTGGGAGTGGTAACTCGTTAAAAATACTGGAAGTAATCGTCAGTGAAAAAAACACCGCTGGCAACAAGTATACCTTTTGATATGTATTACTTATGTTTGATTTTTGTATTATATATGATGAAACTATTGATGAAATTAATCATAATTAAATATATAAGGTGTCATTTTTGCTGTTTTATAAAATAACAAAAAGGTGCCATATTTTCAGACCTTTGCATTAACTTTTGAGACATCACAATAATAATATTTTTAATTCAGAGGAGCTAAGAAAGTAATGTTTGTTATAATGACTTTGATTTTCAATTTCAACAAATAAACTATTTGGTAAACTGACACTTGACATTTTCTTAAAAAAACTAAATGCTTTAATGACATTTCAAAAAATCAGTAAACTGAAAAACAATATTTTACAATCATACATGTTAGATATAAATATATGAATATAATGTTTTTGATATAAATACACTCATATAGGCCCAATCCCAATTATACCCCTTAGCCCTTGAAACAGATTTTTCAGAAACACACTCAAAACCAAGAGTAGAGCTGCACGATTCTGTCTAAAATGAGAATCGCGTTTTTTTTTTTTTTTTTTTTTTTTTTGCTTAAAATAAAGATCACGATTTTCTCACGATTCTGAAGATGTAAAATAAAGGTTAATATGAGTAGGCTATTATTGTTATTATTTCTCAAACATATGATAAAAAAAGCTAATAATATTATGTGAAGCTCTACTGTTGGTTAAAATGCTAAATTTCGTATACACTTGGAATGGTGGACTTGAACAGCCATTAAATTGGTCCTGGTCATTAATGCATAGTAAAGCGATGACATCAGAATACAACTATTCATAATTCTGATGTTGAATTATTATGTTTGAGACATATGCTTGCAATCTGTCGCTGACAGCATTATTATTAGACCATTTTTTATCTACTGGTAAAACAGACATTTGTCATGATCACATTCTCTCTTGCATTATATCCAACATTATATAGGCTAGAGTAGTTATACTGACACTGTCAAACATGTATTGTCATGCACAACACTTGCTAAAAAAAGAAAAAACATATAAAATGCTTATTGCAATCATAACTCTAAAATGCGATATGATTATTTAAATGATGTGCGTGCTTTCAGTTTCATTTTCACTGCCAAGTGCTGTTCATACTTCCCATCACTCTGTTTCACAAACTAAATGTTATTTACAACTGTATTACCTGTTATTTACAGCCTGTGCAGGTTGTTTACTAAAGTATTCTTCATTCACATGCACGCAGTCGCCCGCTCTGTAATAACAGCTCACGGTCAGCATCTCACGTCACGTGTGATTTCGTGGCCGCGAATACATTATTACATGAAGACAGTAATGACATTTTTGGGTTAATTATAAATTATAAATACATTATGTGACTCTTTTAACACCATTGATGGCCACGTTGCCGAACAACGTATGTAAAACAATGTGGACACTTGTGTGGCTGCCTTTGCTTCTCTCCTCAATTTGAAAATATGATTGGCAGAATCGTAGAAATGCTGGATGAAGATCGTCTAGGGGTCGAATCGAAATTGCAATCTTTTTTCGATTAATTGAGCAGCTCTAACCAAGGAGGTACGAAAATTTCCTAGAATCCACCATCTACAACTGTAGCATGGCTGCACATGAAAGTAAAGAAATTAGTACAAATTAGTTTTTTTTTTGTCATTATTACGAATTTTTACAACAAACAAGCATGTTAAATACATTCATAATGGAGTTTATGTTTTACCATCATGCTTTACAAAAAAACGCTAAAAAAATTTTTTTTATAAATTTCGCTATCTACTGTATAATAGTAGTCCCACAACACATTTTCACATCGATGACACTCGAATACCCTGTTAGAAAAGTCTATAACACTTTTACAGTGTCTGGTATAATGTTAATGTTGTTTCCGTGTGTTTACATCTATGAATATGGCCATGCTGTAAATGTACAGTACAGTTAAGAGCTTACTGCCACATTATATCATTTTCATAACATGATATCGTTGCCCTACTGATTTCATGAAGATAAATACCAAGAAATAATGCAACTGGAATAACTACAGCAGTCGCCATCATCGATCTCATATGAAGTAAGGGCTCGCAATGAAATATGATGATATGTGTGGATGTTGTAGTGGTGTCCCATTTCCTAGGGGTAAAATTAGAAGCCCTTCCCCTCCACATTCTGTTTTAAGGGCCAAGCGCAAGGGGTAGAAGTAAAAAAATATATAGAGTTAGGATTGGGCCATAGAAACCTATTGGCATGCAAACAATTGAGTATTTTTTAAATTTAAAGAGCCCATATTATGGGTTTTTGAAAATTCCCCTTCATGTAGTGTGTAACACAGCTCTAAGTGAAGTGAAGTATCCAGCTAAGGCTTAAATCTGTAAGAATACAGTGTTTAAAAACGGTTGATTCATCTATAAAAGCGCCGACTCATAGTGCTTCAAACGAGTCGCCTTGATACCGAGTCATTAGGTGTTTCGCCATGACGTACGAACGAAACCAAGTTATTCACGTGCACGCGCAAACCCGGGAGATTTTAAACCTGAGGCCCCGCCCTCTGACGCAGTAACGCAGACACACACACACACCCACAAACACACGCACACAAACATGCCGGTCGATTGAAGTCACACTGCAGATGGATATATTGAGTCTCTACCCAAAGATGAAACCTCAGCATTATAGCCAAGCAGTTGGAAACTACTGGAAACTTCTGCAAACTACATGCTTCAAAGAATACATCATCGGCGTTTGTTAAAGGAAGGATCAGTAAAGAGTAACTTACTGATGGACGTCAGGATGGGTTTCTTTCTCCATTTCTCAAGTGTAAGTACGTGTGATTAAAGTTGTTGCCTCGTTGACTCTAGCTTGCAAATGTATTTAGTTGTGATTTATTACTTGTAACCGCGTATACTGTATCAGGTTAACTGGCTATATTCTCTTATCGCGTGCAAAGTCACGCGACGCGTGCTGCTTTGTTTACGGAGCTCCATGGACGAGGGTAGTGTGTGTGTGCGTGCGCTGTCGTCCGGAGGTATGTGTGTATGTTTGCGTGTGCGCGCGCCCGGAGGTCTGTGTGTGTTTTTGTGTTTGTGTGCGCGGACGATGGCAGTGTGTGTGTGTGTGTGTGTGTGTGTGTGTGTGTGTTTGTGTCTGTGAAAAGAGCAGAGTGAGACAAGCTTGGATATCTCCTCGACAGTTTTTGGAGTTTTTGCTCAATAAAATAGTTAGTCGTCCGAACTTTCAAGTCCATCGATTGTATTTACATTGACCCACTAGCAGCTAAAATCCACCTACACTATCGAGCGTGTAAGAACTGTGATTACTTTATATTGCTGATTAGCATTTCACTCTCTGACTGAAGGCAGTCGACCAATCGCAACAGGCTGTCATTGGTCCAATCAGCGCAGATTAGCTTCGCGCTAAGGAGGGGTTTGGGAACAAATGAATCACTGGACGATTCATACGGGAGTCGCTGGGATAATTAGGTAAAAATAAATGCAGATTATGAGACCATGAAAGTGTTTTTTGACCTTGCATGCATATTAGACTGTTGTTGGAGACCCTTACAACCAAGATATGACCCTATTTCATGTATAATATGGGCTCTTTCATATTAAATATAAATACACGCACACTTATAAGAATGCCAGTTTTATTTAGTAAAAAATGTTATGGTCACTGATCTGAGCAAACTATACAACAAAAATGATAAATAAAACAGATCATTATTATATAATGAAAACGCTGTTTACTTTTTAAATTTACATTTAGCTTGGTTTTACATGTTTGTCCTTTGTAATACAAGCAATTTCCCTCCCAGTATCCGTCAAATATTATCAGGGTGGTGAAATTAATAATCAAACCTTTTAATTAAAAATCAATTTTGAAATATCACTTATTATAAGTTCTCTCTCTTTCTTTCTCTGCTCTTCCCATCTCTTTCTCCTTTTTGTAGCCCGGTGCCTGAAAGCTCATTAGGGTGAAGTGGCACTTCCTGCGGGGACAGGAAGTCAGCAGCAGGTGGCATGAAATAACAGTGAGTTGTCACGCCAGAGTATGATGAGAACACACACACATACACAGCTGCCACCTCTATGTGTCTGTCGGCCTCTGCTGCTCTTTCTCTGTCTAGAAGCAGCAGAAGATAAAGCGAGAGAAAGAGACTCATGTATAATTCATACTCCTGGAGACTCATTTGCTATGGAGACAGAAAGGCACATGAACTTGTGTGAGTGTGTGTGTGTGTGTGTGTGTGTGTGTGTGTGTGTGTGTGTGTGTGTGTGTGTGTGTGTGTGTGTGTGTGTGTGTGTGTGATAAACAGCCCTGCAGCGCTGATGGTGTCAGAGCTCACAGTAGAATTAGCACACATTCGCTAGACATCAATGTTCGCTAATGCTTATCTCTGAAGTCTCTTGAAAGTCATATTTGCTTTTTCACTATTCAGTACAGAGTGCCACTTTTGAGCCTCTGGTGGCAGCAACTGGAACTGCAAAAATAATGAGTGTTTTCAAACAGGTTTCCTGGAGATGGCTGTGCTTGTTTGGAGTGTTATGTATATTTATAGTCGCCGTTTATTTTATTTATTTATTTATTTATTTTTTTTGCCAAGCACTAGTAACTTCGAACAGTATACTTTAGTGATTACAAGTACCTTAAAATATATTTCTAGAATAATATATAATAAATAAATTTAGCGTATGTTAATACAAAAATATATTCAAATGCACATATATTATATAAATGTAGCCTATAAATGTAACGTTAATAGTTTACAATTTAATATATTATTTATTCAATATTTAATTTAACAATTCCTGTTTTCTTTTTTTTTACTAGAATAGCTAACAAACAAAAAGAGGAAAACAGAGTTGTGAAATTAAAGCAAAATCTATCTATCCATCTATCTGTCTGTCTATCTTAATATAAATAATATCTGTATAAATGGCTATAGAATGATGAAACTGTCTCTAAACAGACAATAGCAGGGTCCAATGGTAAGATTTTTTCCTGCCCAGGCAAAATTTTCACTGGCTCCACCAAAAAAAAAGTTAATAGCTATTTCTCAGCCATATATTTTAAATAATGTGTCAAAAGCCAAACATAATTGTATGCATACACTTTTCTGTATATACAACTGACAATTAAAATAATTACAATTGTGATGTAACAATTTTGTAATATAGATTTTGCTTATAATTAGGGATGTAACGTTATCAGAATTTCACGGTACGATAATACCTCGGTATGAATGGCACGATACGGTATTTATTGAATCATTTACAGGAAAAACAAAACTAATGAAAAGACTCAAAAAAAGTGCCAAAAGTGTTTATTTACCTTAGCACTGAACTTATCAATGACATACAAATTAGCATTAGAAAGAAACCGAAATGCTTCCACACATCAGATTTAAAACTCGCTTTAGGTTCGATCATTTCAAGCTCTTTTTCTTCCCCGCTAGTAGCAACACACTCCATTTTCGCATTACTGGATCTGTAGTAACAACACTACGCAAAGGATGATGGCCACGCCTAGGCTGATGGGAATTGTAGTTCCCGATACCTCCCGTTCGCTTCATTCGCCTAAGCAAACTTTTCTGACACCCACAGACATCATCACCAAATTTGTCGCTGCCCATTCGACAGGCCTCCTCAGTGCCCTCATTTAAATCAGCTCTTAATACTCTTTTCTTTTTCTTTTTATCTTTTTTTTTTTTGGCATTTGACACCTGATCCTAATAACTGGTCATTTGAATTTAGGTCCAATACATAATATTATACAATTAAAATATGGAAAAATGATCAGATGGTAATTTCTGTTAATTTTCCTAACGGATAAACAGCTCTTGGTAATATTTCAGCATGCTTTCACTTTCGTATTCGACAGGAAATGCACATTTGGCATCGCGCCCTACCCATAATTCTCTCTACATACACTGTAAAAAATTCAATCATGTTGTCCCAACACAAATCGATTAAGTTAACTTAACACTTTTTACAAATTTATGTGGATTAAACAAAAAAATATTAAATTTTCCCAATGAAATCTCAAGAATTGTGTTGATACAGCTTATTTTAAACATGTAATTTGTACAAGCAAAAAAAATTGTTTTTGAGTGATAGCCATATATATGGCTATTACATAACCATAATAGACTGTTATGGTTCATTAGTTCTTTGGATCATTTTGCTTTATGACCACAGTTTAATTTGACACGGATCCAAGTCCGATTGCAGGATTGACATATGTCAAATGAACCGTGCTAACTGGGCAAACGAGACAGGTTCCGAAACAAATGTGTAGGTGTAAAAGCACCCTATTTGCACGCAACTGACAAACAGTCATAGCTAAATTAAACTTTAGTGACAAGGCAGCACTGGCCCAATCTGGCCCTGGGCCATCAGGCAGACCTTATTGTTGAGAGTAGTAAGTAGGATTTCTTTTCTTTTTTTTTTGTATCGATAGTAGGTATCAGCCATGAAAGTCAGTATGAGTGGTCTGAGGTTTGCTATTGGTGGATTGATAAGTGAGTGACAGGTCAATCCCGCCCTCATGCCAGCAAGCACCAATTAAAAAGGAGACATTGTTTATGAGGGAGGGGAATTTTGATTAAATATTAAGACAAATAAATGTCTCAATTTATCGTGATTAAAAATGTGAAAAGCATGAGGCTCCTCACTTCCTTCCTCCATTTCAACACTTTGTGCTTGCTCTCCCATGCCGTCTGTCGTAGCTAGGCATTCTCCCAGAGCATGACAAACATATGATGCAACTTTGATAAAACTTTTATTCATGGAGAAAATTCAAAAGTGCTTTGCGTTTATCTGAGGTAATTAGTCTAACGTTATTACTGGAATATGCGCATTCCATAAAAAGGATGACTTCCATAAAAAGCTGATTGGTTAGTTTTAGTCACATGACTTGCAGTGCACTTGCGGCATTCTGAAAAGTTGAGATGTTTTCAACTAGGTGTGCCTGGTAATGTGAACATGTCACTGCCTATTTAGGAGTGCAAGCCAGGCACCTTTTTGAAATAAGAAACTTGTGCTCCCAAAAAATGCAATGTAATTGGCCCCTAAGAAATGTGGACATTTCTACCATTTAAACATATATATTAAATACACCTATTTTCAATTCTTTTCATCTTAATGTTTTTGTTTATCTGTTCAAATAACTGTCGAAATGGGTATAATGTGTCTGCCAGTCAGGCCCAGGCAGCGCTGAATATATAAAGAGATGCGTGTTTGCAATGTTTATGATAAACTGTGTGACTGTCAAAGCAGCTAAAGTGCAAAACACAAGCTGACACTCAATGTCAGCGTGTCCCCTCAGCATCAGAGGAAAGAGAAGACGTGAAAAGAAATGGGGGGGAGAGACTTTCTGCTCTCAAAACATCACTTCAAAGCCATTCGCACGCTACTGTATTCTGTCATTTTGCCCCAGTGTTTCCCGCTTCAGCTTTTTCTGTTTTCACCCTTCTGTTGACACATAAATGCATGCGCACACACAAAGACATTTGCAGCAAATATGGTGCGCCTAGAGGACATAAGCATAGATTTATACTCTTTTTATAAGGCTGAGTATAAGTACATCAGATCAAAAAGCCTAATTCTGCAACGGGGAATCAAAATTCATGATGTGATGAAGTGAAAAAATCCAAAATATAGATTTTTCTTTTTCTAAATTCACATTTTTACACTATATATTTATTTATGTTCTTATGATACAATCAGTGGCGATACAGTGGCTTAGGGGTTACTTTCGCCTCACAGCAAGAAGGTTGCTGGTTCGAGTTCAAATAAACTAAAAATGGCCGTAGAGTATTTGTGTGCATGTGAGAGTGTATGGATGTGTCGCAGCTGGAATAGTATCTGCTGTTGTTAGATAAATTAATTTTATTCATATCTATATATTCTATTTATTCATTCATTTTCTTGTCGGCTTAGTCCCTTTATTAATCCGGGGTCGCCACAGCGGAATGAACCGCCAACTTATCCAGCAAGTTTTTCTCGCAGCGGATGCCCTTCCAGCCACAACCCATCTCTGGGAAACATCCACACACACACTCATAGACTACGGACAATTTAGCCTACCCAATTCACCTGTACCACATGTCTTTGGAGCACCTGGAGGAAACCCATGCGAAGGCAGGGAGAACATGCAAACTCCACACAGAAACGGCAACTGAGCCGAGGTTCGAACCAGCGACCTTCTTGCTGTGAGGCGACAGCACTACCTACTGCGCCACTGCCTTGCCATATTCTATTTAAATTATTTTTATATATGTATACTTTTAGGGAAATCCAAACTTAATATTATAAATGTATATGCTTCTTGATATAATCACATGCTCAAATGTAGTTTCAATCAGTTATGTTTGGAATGAGCCAGTTGCAGGAATATTGTGCTGACAATGATTTGATTTTATAATCAATAGGATTCTACCAACAAACTGTTTAGACTAATGATTAAAGACAATGCATCATCATCTGTTTGTATGCTTGTACATAAACTGGCCTTGAAGGACTGCCCTTTGAGCAACCACAATGGAACCTCTTGTGTTTCTTCTGAATTGCTCCCTCGCTGCAAGAGCATTCAAATCTCTGAAAATGAATCTTCTTGAGTCTTGGAATAATTGTTGATCCTGACAGCTGTGTCAAACATATGCTGGATAAGTTGGCGGTTCTTTCTGCTGTGGCGACCCCTGATGAATAAAGGGACTAAGCTGAAGGGAAATGATTGAATGTTATAATTAAAGAAGCAAGAATGAAACTTAGAAGAGGAAAAACATAAAAATACTGGATATATATTTTATAATTTTGATTTTTCAATTATATTTTTTGCCACAATTGAGACTTTTTATTCCCAGTTGTGAGTTTCTAGGTTATTTGTTATTCAGATTTTTTTTTTCCAAGTCTAAAATCTGGAAATGGTGCTGAAAAAGTATAGAATAGTGTGAGTAACTGTGAGTTTGGCGTGAGATAGTACTGTGAGCATTGAAAATTTCAATTTCAATTTTAAATTTCAATTTTAATTTCAGTGTTCATATCTCACAATTCATACTTTTTTATCTTAGAATTTAAACTTTATTATTTATTTTATTTTATAAATTGCGAGTTTATAGGCTCTTGCAATTCCGACTTTTTTTTGCAATACAAATAATTGAAAAGAAAAATCTCAGAATAGATAACAATTGCACATTAATGAGTTAATATGCAGGTAATAATTTAATTTAGAAATCGACGTTATTTGATATAAACTAGGGCTTTACAATATTGGAAAAATTTGCAATATTTTGTTTTTCTGCGATATATATTGCGATATCAATTTAATTTTACCAGACAGCTTAAATTGCTTGGGTTGAAAGATTATTTAATATGTATTGGTTAGGATTGAATCATGTATAAAATATAAAAAGTGCATATAATAACAAAAATAAAAGTTAAATAAACTGCTGTATGGGTTTCTGGAGAGTCTAACAGTATTCAGGTATACACATTCAATAATCACATATAATAAACATAAATATAAAATAACATTGTATAGATAATTCAATAAAATCTTTACTATGGTTACTAAGGTGGTAATATGTCTTCTGACCAAATACTTTAAATCCCAGTTACATTAAATATGCATACATATGCATAACAAACTTTCACTCCAATATGGTCAAATTTTGTGACCACCTCTAACTCCATTACTAATTGGTAACTTCTTGCATTTTCATATTTTATCATTTATTTTATAATAAATCGATTGATTTATATATGTTTTTACTAATATTTTCCAATTGTAGTTTTATTTTGTGCTCTGTTGATTAGTCTATCAGTGGTTAGCATGCATTGCAGGTGCAGTGTTTTTTGCCTCCTGGCGCGCACACACACACACACACACACACACACACACACACACACACACACACACACACACACACACACACACACACACACACACACACACACACACACACACACACACACACACACACACACACACACACACACACACACACACACACACACACACCTGACTCGAGACAGTTATACTGTGACCTTTTGTTTTGTTTTCAACACCCAGTTGCAACGTTTCATTACAAAGACAAACAGAATCGCATCTCAGCAGACTAATGCAATTTCAAGTACAAACAGCTCTTGGTTTGAAATGACTCCACGCACACTTTTCTCCTCGGCTCTCCACAAAACGATTTACTTCTCTCTTGCTGTTCTCAGATTTCATGCGCTTTCTACCTCATACTTTTCTACTCTGTTTTCGATTTCATATTGGAAATTGGAAAAGCTTTTTTCATCAAGTGACTGGTTGCACACAGTTCTGCCGCCCATTGCACTCTTTGAAAAATGACTTGGAAAAGCTGATTTACAAATCGCAGTGGAAAAGAGCGAGTGCTCGATTTAATAAAGACAAATCTGAATGTCACAGTAGCTTCACTATGTCTTCTTTCAGGTCTTTTAAACTCAGTGTTATCCCTGCTGACTTGTTCTGCCCTTGTCTCACTGCTGTCATCCTTTAGTGACTGTTTATAAGAATATTCTGGATTACTATCAATAGACACTTTTAGTGTAAAGTATGTCAAAGTAGCAGCACACACAAAGGTTCAAATTCAATTTAAATTTTCATTAAGTCATATTTGGTAGGTTACTTAAAAAGCCCATATTATTTATGAAATAGGGTTATATCTTGGTTGTAAGGGTCTCCAACAACAGTCTAATATGCATGCAAGGTCAAAAAACACTTTCATTATCTTGTAACCTGCATTTATTTTTACCTAATTATCCCAGCGACTCCCATATGAATCGTTCAGTGATTCATTTGTTCCCAAACCCCTCCTTAGCGCGAAGCTAATCTGCGCTGATTGGACCGATGACAGTCTGTTGCGATTGGTCGATACTGACTGCCATCAGCGCGAGACAGAGTGAAATGCCCAGCAGTTAATCAACAATATAAAATTAGTCACAAGTGCATACACACTTCATAGTGTAAGGCGTGGATTTTGGCTGCCAGTGGGTCAATGTAAATACAGACGATGGACTTGAAAATACCGACGACTAACTATTTTATTGAGCAAAAACTCCAAGAACTGGCGAGGAGATGTCCTAGCTTGTCACACTCTGCTCTTTTCACACACACACACACACACACACACACACACACACTCACACTCACACATTGCCCTCCTCCTCAGAGGATACAGCACGCGCTGACACGCACACACACACACACACACACACACACATTACCCTCCTCCATGGAGGTCTGTAAACAAAGCAGCACACGTCGCATTTTTAACGTGGCTTTACACGCGATATGAGAATATAGCGAGTTAACCGGATACAGTACATGCGGTAACAAGTAACAAATCACAATAAATTAGCAAGCTAGAGTAAACGAGGAAACAACTTTAATCGCACGTACTTACACTTGAGAAATGGAGGAAGAAACCGATCCAGGTTCTGACATAGTCCATCAGTAGTCTTTACTGATCCTTCCTTTAACAAACGGCCGATGAAGTCATCTTTGTAGCATGTAGTTTCCAGAAGCACGCAAACTGCTCAAGGCTAGGCTAATGCTGAGGTTTCATCTTTGGGTAGAGACTCATTAATATCCATCTGCACATTGCTCTTTATTTGACCGGCGTGTTTGTGTGTGTGTGTGTTTGTGGCTTTTTCTGTGTAAGAGGGCGGGGCCGCAGGTTTCTAATCTCCCGGGTTTGCGCTTGCAACTACTTGGTTTCTTTGTCACGTCATAGCGAAACACCTAATGACTCGTTATCAAGACGACTTGTTTGAAGCACTGAGTCGAGTCTTTTATAGATGAATCAACAGTTTTAAACACTGTACACTTACACATTTATGCCTTAGCTGGATATTTCACTTCACTGTTACACACTACATAGAAGGGCATTTTCAAAAATCCATAATATGGGCTCTTTAATGTCTGTACTGCTATGTTGGGATGAAACTGAGGCCCTGTTTCCACTTGGTATTAAATTGCCCCAATGTGGATTATAAAGATTGGTTTTTAGGACTCAAAAAAAAAAAACTTTCATTGTTTTAAAAGATGTATATCGGGAGGCACGGTGGCTCAGTGGTTTGCACTGTCCACTCACAGCAAGAAGGTCACAGGTTCGAATCCCGGCTGGGCCAGTTAGCATTTCTGTGTGGAGTTTGCATGTTGTCCCCGTGTTCGGATGAGTTTCCTCCGGGTGCTCCGGTAGCTGGAAGGGAATGCACTGCATAAAAAATATGCTGGAATAGTTGGCAGTTAATTCCACAGTGGCGACCCCTGATAAATAGGGCTAAGCCGAAGAAGAATGAATGAATGAATGAATGAAAGATGTATTATTTTAACTTCATTTGCTTAATGACTCGCTCAACAAAACATTTTTTCAAACAACTCCTTTGAATGAAGCTAGTCTGCAGTGATTGGTTTGATAACCCAATTTGTTGTGATTGGTCTACTGGATGCAGCACATGGTGGAAATGGAATGCCATCACAATTATCGGATTTCTACTTTTAAAGTGTTTAAGAATTTATACAGTATTTGAAATGACTTCAGAAATTCCCTAATTAAAATTAATGAAAATCCTGATGAACCTTCTTTCAGTAACAAACTGAAAATTAGGGCACTGTAGCAGTCATCAGTAAAATGATAGAGACACAACACAAGGTTGGGGGTTCACTGCTGTGGTATTGTGAAAATGATCTTTTGCTGTAAAGGTTCTTCGTTTATTTAAAAAAAAAAAAAAAAAAAAAGTATTTTTCCCTCACAGTCCAATGCCCAGCATCTTCTCGGCATGATGTCTGCGCACACAGCAAGTAGGCAGGCACTTTCCTATTGTTTCATGTTGACATCAACATGAAACGACTTAAGACCCATTTTGAAAACAAAATAATAAGCAAAATAACAATCTTAATTCAGCATTTACTGTTCAAGTTTTCAACAACCAAAGACATTACCTACAAGTTATAAAATATGAACATCAGAAGAAGAAAAAAAGTTTGGAACAAGTAAACGGTGAGTTAAGGGTGACAGAATGTTCAGTTTTGGATGAACTCTCCTTTTAATGGGGAGTATGGTGAATTTAGGGTGAAATATCCTTTAATATATTTTATTTAGGAATGCTAACGATTACTTGATAATCTATTGATTGTCGATAACGCTTTAATCGATGACTGATTAAGCATGGACATTCAAAGGTTTAGTTTGCGCTGTGAGATGCGTCCATGTATTACATCATCAAGTGTGTGCAGTTTACCCTATTATGGAGTCACCCTCTTGACATCGCATATTGTGGAACGCAAAAAAAAACCCTGCTGTGCACAGATCTCTGTTATATCCGCGGATGTTTTAACTGAATTTGTCTGACAGACTAGCACGAATAGGCCTATGCAGACTCATTTTTAAATCGCGCATCACGGTGAGATATGCGGGGAGCACCTCCATTCTTACAGCGAGCGTCTGAGCTCGCACCCTTCAGACAGAGTTTTTTCTTCCGAGGTAATCTAAGAAAACTATAAGTGCTACCAATAGCCTGTAAAGACTGTCCAGTTCATGCTGCTTAAACCGCGCTTAGTTAATGAATTAAAATGAAACTGTGAAAATAGTTTAATGGATTGTTTTAGCACTAAAACATATCATATAGCGGGCTTGCTGCTTCACCTCAGATGTTATTAGTTCTTCTAGTTTATGCTGTAAATAACAGACCAACAAAAATAAATCAAAATTAAATTACACATTATAAAAAAAATAACTTCCTTAAAAAAGATACATTTTCAAAGAAATATATATATTTAATCTGTGCACACCTTAAACAACTGCTTGTGGATGATGCTTCGCTCTGTGGAAAAAAAAGGATTTAATGAATGATCCACTGCTGTTGTAAACGTCTGAGATATATTTGCTGCATTTGTCATAAAGATTATGTCTTGAGCATCTGATTTCTCCTCAGTGATTATGCCCTTTAAATATATTAAGGTTATTTTACTGTCAATGAGAATATAGTGGTATTGCAGAATTTAAATTTCAAAACAAATATCTTAATATTACAAAGGAAACATAAACTTGTCAACAAAAATCAATGTCGTAAAAATGCCTTTAAAATGGAAGCCTGTAGTCTACAGCAAGCATCAAGACTTCATTGACATAGTGTTGTCTGTCATATCTTTCGTCTGTCTTTTCAAGTTTTTTTTTTTCTCTTAAGGCACGGCTTTCGAAAACGTTGACAGGAAACTCTGCTGGGTAGTTGCACTAGTTTACCAACATTTGTTTGGGTCTGTAATTTTATTAGTATCTTCATGAGGGTGGTATTGTTTTAAATGATGAAACGGGTGTGTGGTGTTGCCTGCTTTTGATGACAGGAGTCCACTGCGCAGTTTGTGGTGCATGTTGTCCTGTTATGTGTCGGACTGCAAAAAACTAAGTAGCTCCAGACTGAAGTCTAGTGATGTTTCAAGTCTGTGACTCTGATCGTTTTTTACCTTATTTTTTCTCACTCCTCCAAGTGCAACTAACACTGTATGGCTGTAAACTTGTACTGTGTGTGGCATCCGGAAGGGCAGGCAGCAAATTGCCTGCACAGCATTACACAGTGCGCAAATATTATCGAACAATTATCAAACTTTCATCATCGTTTTATCGAAAAAGTATATATCGTGATAATTATCGATATCGAATAATCGCTCAGCCCTACTACACTGTAAAAAAAACATGTTTGTTTACATTTTAAGTCAAATCAAAGTAATGTTATGAGTAAGTTTTAACTTAAATTACATTGAACTGACTTAAAACAGCCAGAATAACTTACTGTAGGTAAAACATGATTAACAAAGTTTAATTATTTGCAATATAACATAAAAACATCTTAATAAATTAAACATGTCAAATTATTGATCCCATAATTTACAGTGTTGCAGTCAGCCAAGATGCAGTAACACTTATACCTTATAATTACATGGCTTTCAATGAGCCTCCGCTTGTGTTTGGATTTCGTCAAGTCCCTTTCCCCTTATTTCATCATGCTGTACATCACTGTCATGGGAGCGCTGAGTGTGACGCACTGAATGAATGAGCAGAACAACAAGTGAATGAAATGCATGCAGAACTTTTGATTTTGATCAAAATATGTGTGTTTCGGTACAGTGCAACTAAGTATGACTGCACTGTTTTGGCGCACTGACTACATGCTTGGTCTGAAGGCAGAAACTAGAAACTACCTCAAGTGGTCATAAATAGACAAGCTCAAAACTTGTTTTTAAAGTGTTTGCCAATTCAGATCCATTTCAAAACACAATACACCTTGTGTATTCAGGACGTAACTCCAAAAATCACTATAAAATGAGCATCAAGCTCGTTTTTATGGCCACTGTGTTAATGCAAAGGTCATCAACCATGCTCCAGGGAACCAAACCTTGGCTCTAAGTGTTGGCTCCAGCCCAAATAAAACTAAGCTAATCAGGCTTTTCATGATCATTTGGAAATACACTTGCAACTTTATGGGGCAGTGGTTCCCCGGGAGCAAGGACGAAGACCTCTGCATTAATGTGCTTTTTGATTGGCTCATCATTGTATGGCTTGAGATGCCATAGAATATACTGCATGTTGTACTTTAAATTCAAATGGAGGTCAAATAAGTGGCTTAAATGGTGTTATTGAATTATTTTTTTTATGTTTAGCCCCACTCCACATCCATTCCTATTGGAAGAGAAAAAGATTTTTATAATTGCCATATCATCTTCTCTGTCCATTTAATATCAAAATCAGATCAAATCTACATTTTATCCCTCAAAATATGTTTTTTGTATTAAAAAATATGAAACAATAAAAATACATAATCAGCAATAAATAATACATGAGATAAAATCCAATCTAAAACAGTTTAAGGTTTACGTTTGATTACAATTGTAGCATTTTTTAAGGATTCAAATTTTGAAATATTCCTTTTAAAGTCTCTCCATATAAAAATTGTTGTCTGATAACATTAAAAAATAGGCTACTCCCAAAGTATATGTTTAAAAATTGGTCCCTTTTCCAATAGACATTTTTTGGAAACTTCTTCTATCAGAAGAGAACTTCATCGTGAGATTGAGTACAAACACATGAACATCAGTAATCAAATTATTTGCCATAATCTAATTAAGACAACAACATGATTAAGCTGTTTACATGAGTTGCTTTTTAAATGTTCCTTTCATGATTCTGTTCTATGTGGTATAGCACATAATTCAATTAACGCCATTGCATCACCACGCTATCCGCATTTCCTCCAGAGTTTCATGTAATTTCGTGTGTTTCGTTTTTAATTTGTTGGCTTTAACTGCAGTTTTGCACTTTCACTCTGGCTGGTTTTCAATATGCGTTCTTCATTGTTACATGTCCATGTATTTATTATTTATTTTAATTGTTACTTTGTCGCCCTCTTGTGTTGTGTTGATGGTTGTGTTTTCATTTAGAGTTGATTTCCTCCGCACCTGCAGACAATTCATCGTTGGCTATTTAAGAGCTCGTGCTGCAGTGATTCAGAGACGGGGATTTGAGCGGCCGTCCAGACGTGGAGTTGTGCTCCTTTGTTCTCAGCCTGTGTTTATTGTGTTTCCTCCTCACACTTTATTTATATTTGATTGTTTAATTAATAAAACCCCTAGACTGATCCATTTGTGTTTTTCCCTCATTTAATGTTGTGACTGGGTCGTAACATTAATTGGGAGCTCGTCCAAAAAGTTTAGATTATGTTCGTCAGCTGTTTAGTGTGGGAGGAGAGATGTGTGGCCACCCCGTTCATTTTGTGATTCGTCTGGATATGCTTTCGTTTGCGTGATCTCTTGCATCCCATATGTGAGTATTTGCCCTATTTAATTTAGTCGCCGGGTAGGTTGTGGACCTGCCACTTTGTTATTTTGCCTTTCTTATTTTTGTGGTTATTCGGAGTGGAGGTATGCTTCAGAGCACTTGCTGCTGATCTATCAATTGGGTCAGTATGCAGTGTTCATGATTTCAGCATTTAAAGTCGCCTCGAGCCCCTAACGCCACTGAAGACTAGGGAAAAATATTGTGTTAAATGGGGTAAATACATTAGTTTTTTAGGGGATTGCATTTGGTTACGATTTTGTGAATTATATTGATAACCTTTCAATTTCGTGTAATTTGTAGTATTAGGATACAGCCTGGCTGTGTGTGCGCGCGGCTGTGTGTGGATGCGGCTGTATGTGTGTGATTAAGTTGGAAAAATTAAATTTCGTTGATACTTTTGCTTAATCAGGTGAGTTGATGCTCTTTCGTTTAGATTATTTGATGGTTTAAATATTTGTAAACGTTTGGTTTAAAATATTTATCGTTAAAACCATTATTTAATTGTTTTGTGAGCATAACTGTACGTCGGAGATGGCGTCTGTAGTGGACACATTTCGTGAGTCTCCTTCTGAAGAACTGCTTTTATCGTGCACAAAAGAGCAGTTATTGCAAATTGCAGAGTCTTTTGAAATTGAAATTGCTCCAAGATATAAGACTTTGAAGGAAACTCTACGAAATGTGTTAAAAGGTTATCTGGTGGAATTAGGCGTTTTAGAAATGCCTGCAGAGACTGCTAGTCTTGTGGAGGAAGTGGCTGATCCTTCAGTAAGTGAACACGCTATTCGATTGAGAGAATTAGCATTGAAAGAAAAAGAAATTGAGTTAGAAAATGCTAAATTAGAGTTGCGAAAGCGTGAAATCGATCATCAATATGAACTAAAGCGTATGGAATTAGAGATGAGCGGAAAAAGTGTAGTCTCTAATGAATTTGATGTTGGTCGAAATCGGAGTATGGTTCCTCCTTTTTGTGAAAAGGATGTTGAGAAATATTTTTGTCATTTTGAGAGAGTCGCTGCTTCTTTAAAGTGGCCGGAAAATGTTTGGTCGCTGCTATTGCAGTGCGTGTTAACCGGTAAAGCACAAGAAGCATACGCTTCGTTGTCTATTGAAGAAACTGCTGACTATAAGCTGGTGAAAGCTGCTATATTGAGAGCATACGAGTTAGTTCCGGAGGCATATCGACAGCGTTTTCGGCATTATGCAAAGCTTTCAAATCAGTCCTATGTCGAGTTTGCACGAGAGAAAGAGATGTTGTTTGATCGGTGGTGCACTTCTCAAAAAGCCGAGAGTAAAGAACAAGTGAGACAACTTATTCTTTTGGAGGAGTTTAAAAATTGTGTACCATCTGCTCTTTCTACGTACCTTAATGAACAGAAAGCTGATACACTCCACAAAGCTGCCACTTTGGCAGATGATTTTGTTTTAACGCACAAAATCACTTTTAAAGAGAAACCGCGAGAGAAAGTTTTTGCTGAAGCACCTGTTTCACCACCTCGTAAATCACTCCGTATTAGGTCAACTGTTCCGACAGATGAAAGGGCTTGTTTTTATTGCAAAAATTCTAGTCATTTAATTGCAAGCTGTCCAGTGTTGAGGAAGAAAGGGAAAGCGAAACATGTTGGGTTAATTTCTGTTGACTCTAGTTCAAATTTTAACTGTACGTCCGAGTCCGATTTTAATCCCACTAAAGATGGTTATGCGCCTTTCTTGCACTATGGAACTGTGTCCATTTCCAGCATGAGTAAGCCTGTGCCTGTACGCATTTTACGGGATACTGGAGCAAGTCTTTCCATAATTTTGGAAGGAGTTTTGCCATTATCAGAGGAAACTGCCACTGGTAGCGCGGTATTAGTGCGCGGTTTTGAGATGGGAGTTGCTGATGTTCCGTTGCATAAAATCAGTCTACAGTCTGAATTAGTGAGCGGTGACGTGATCGTCGGTGTTCGTGCTTCTCTTCCTATTGCTGGTGTAACATTCATTTTAGGCAATGATTTAGCGGGAGGTAGTGTATGGAGCGATATTAACGTGTCACCTGAAGTTGTTCCTGTACCACTCGCTGGTACTGATGACTGTGCGCTTAAGTATCCGGATGTATTTGCTGCGTGCGTGCTTACTCGATCTATGATTAAATCCGCTGAGACTTCTGATAGCGTTGATTTATGTGACACATTCATGGTAAATTCTGACACAACTGATTTGTTCTCTGTCCCTTTACAGGAAAAAGCAGATCTGTTTCCTGTGAGTGCTGAGAAGGATGCTATAGACTGTGCTGATTTGTCTTTGTGTCCGGAGAAGTTAATTGACGCTCAAAAATCTGACTCCACTCTTACTTCGCTTTTCGAATTAGTTCGACCAGAGCAGGAGAATACGTGTGCGCCTCAGATGTACTTTCTTAGAAACGGCATTCTGATGAGAAAGTGGGTATCTCCAAAATCTTCTGAAGACTGGAATGTAGTTAACCAAATCGTAATTCCAGTAGATTACCAAGACATGATTTTAGATTGTGCACACAATGGTTCAGCTGGTCACTTGGGTATTTTAAAAACATACAATCGGATTTTGCGAAACTTTTATTGGCCTGGATTAAAGCGTGATGTTGCACGTTTTTGTAAGACTTGTCACGTTTGTCAAGTTGTTGGAAAACCCAACCAAACTATCAAACCTGCACCACTTTATCCAATTCCGATGGTTTCTGAGCCTTTTGAACACATTTTAATCGACTGTGTAGGACCGCTTCCACGTTCAAAATCTGGCTTTAAGTATCTTTTAACGATTATGTGCGCGACTACACGTTTCCCAGAGGCAATTCCTTTGCGTTCTGTAACCACTAGAGCGATCACCAAAGCGTTGGTTAAGTTTTTCACGCTCTTTGGTTTGCCAAAAATTCTCCAGAGTAATCAGGGAACGAATTTTACATCTCGAACGTTTTCTCAAGTACTTAAACAACTTGGTATAAAACATAACGTTTCCACTGCGTATCATCCAGAAAGTCAAGGTGCTTTAGAGAGGTTTCATCAGACTTTAAAGTCAATGTTGCGTACATACTGTTTTGAGCTTGAGGGAGATTGGGAGGAAGGACTTCCATGGTTGCTTTTCGCTTCACGAGAGGTGATTCAAGAATCACTGGGCTTTAGCCCTGCAGAGCTCGTGTTTGGCTACAATTTGCGCGGCCCTTTGGCCGTATTGAAAGAGAGGTGGCTCTCTGATTCAAAAAGCACCACCGTACCGGAGTATTTTTCACAGTTTCGTACCCGTCTATATAGAGTTCGTGAATTGGCAAAGCAAAACCTTGAAAAATCACAAGAAAAAATGAAAACTTGGTTCGACAAGAAAGCGAGAGAACGAAGTTTTAGCCCTGGTGACAAAGTTTTAGTGTTATTGCCAGTATCTGGTGGGTCGTTGCAAGCTCGTTATAGTGGCCCTTACGAGATCAAAAGGAAACTGTCAGATCGAGATTATGTTATCCATACACCTGATCGTCGAAAAAGTCTGAGAGTTTGTCATGTAAACATGATTAAACCCTATTATGAGAGAAAGTCGGATACTGAGAAAGTTAAAAACGTCATACAGTTACCTGTTCAAGAGTCGCTATCTGTGGGTGTGTTTACATCTGAACCAATCGATGAAAAAGATGTTGAACCATCTAGATGTATCGTTGAGGGTAGGTTGAAAAACTCTGAGATGCTTGAAAATTTAACTAGCAAACTACCACACTTGAGTCAAACTGAGAAAGCTGAAGTCATTGGGTTAGTGAGAAGTTTCCCAATGTTGTTCAGTGACATTCCTGGTTTAACTTCAGTGATTGAGCATGATATTGATGTTGGTTTTACCCAGCCGATTAAACAACATCCATATCGTGTTAATCCACTTAAAAGGTCGCTTCTGCAGAAGGAAGTTCAGTACATGTTGGAAAATCACATCGCTGAGTCTAGTACTAGTCCATGGAGTTCACCGTGTCTGCTGGTAGAGAAATCTGATGGCACATTTAGATTTTGTACAGATTATCGTCGTGTAAATGCCGTAACTAAAAGTGACTGCTATCCTTTGCCAAGAATAGATGATTGTGTGGATCGTGTAGGTTCTGCTACATATGTTTCGAAACTCGATCTATTAAAGGGATATTGGCAAGTGGGGTTAAGTGAACGTGCTAGAGAAATATCAGCATTTGTCACCCCGGATGCTTTTCTTAATTATAGGGTGATGGCATTCGGGATGAAAAACGCTCCAAGCACTTTTCAACGGCTCGTTAACACCGTGTTGGCCGGTGTTCCAAATTGCGAAGCGTACCTGGATGATGTAGTGTTGTATAGTTCGACATGGCAAGAGCACATGAGTTTGCTTCGACAGGTTTTTAATCGATTGGCAGAAGCTAAACTTACCGTTAACTTGGCCAAATGTGAATTTGGTAAAGCCACTATTGATTACCTGGGAAAAGTTATTGGTAATGATGAAGTGCGCCCAGTTGCTGCTAAGGTGACTGCAATTTGTGATTTTCCCTCTCCGAAGGACCGTAAGCAATTGCGTCGTTTTCTTGGTATGGTAGGTTACTACCGTTCATTTTGTAAGAACTTTGCTACGGTTGTTTCTCCGCTAACCGATCTGTTGAGTCCAAAGATCCAATTTGAGTGGTCCGATGCATGCCAATGTGCATTTCAGAATGTAAAGTCTTTGTTGATTTCAGCTCCAGTGTTGGCTGCACCAGATTATTTAAAGCCATTCAGTCTTGCGGTGGATGCAAGCGATGTTGGTGCGGGAGCTGTCCTTCAGCAAAGAGGTGCTGAAGTAGAACACCCAGTATGTTACTTTTCAAAGAAGTTTACTTCTACACAACGGAAGTATTCTACTATTGAAAAGGAGGCTTTAGCAATGGTTCTTGCCATCCAGCATTTTGAAGTTTATTTGTTCAATTATCACCCGATTGTCGTATATTGTGACCACAATCCTCTTACTTTCCTAAACACCATGCGTAACTCTAATCAGCGTTTGATGCGCTGGAGTTTATTTTTGCAGCCCTACGACCTTGACATTTAGCATGTCCGAGGTTGTGACAACGTGGTGGCTGATGCACTGTCCCGGGTGGAATAAGTGGGTAAGGTGCATGAAATGGTGTTCGGGAAAAGGTGTTTGAAAATAATTTTTTTTGACTTAGTATGTGTTTTGGTGATGGAAACACTTTTGGGGGATGAAGGTGTTACATGTCCATGTATTTATTATTTATTTAATTGTTACTTTGTCGCCCTCTTGTGTTGTGTTGATGGTTGTGTTTTCATTTAGAGTTGATTTCCTCCGCACCTGCAGACAATTCATCGTTGGCTATTTAAGAGCTCGTGCTGCAGTGATTCAGAGACGGGGATTTGAGCGGCCGTCCAGACGTGGAGTTGTGCTCCTTTGTTCTCAGCCTGTGTTTATTGTGTTTCCTCCTCACACTTTATTTATATTTGATTGTTTAATTAATAAAACCCCTAGACTGATCCATTTGTGTTTTTCCCTCATTTAATGTTGTGACTGGGTCGTAACATTAATCGATCTTGCATTCTCTTGCTTCTGTAACGTCATCGTCAACCGCCAAAGTTCAGTTCCAATACTCAAAAACTAAAGGAGCATTTCGAGCATTCATCCCCCATAACGAACGATATATTGGATGCGAGTATGAACTGCTGGAAGAGTGTTGTTTTAATGGAATTTGATACCACACGCCAAATGGGAAAAACCTCCACATTTCACAATGCGTTTGTCCCTGGTCCTTTACTGACTCAAAAGGTGCAGAGAATAGTGTCAAACAGCCATGTGTGAATGAAATATCCTGTCGCAAAATGTGGCAAAAAGTCCTGCATGATGATTTGCACGTCTGTACTGCACTTCAATAATGCGACTAAAGACAGCATCCTCAACATGTCTTAATACTATTCCTGTTTATTAAGACTATGACCTTGATCGGAATATTAATAAAAATAAATAAATAAATCGCTGTTTACATGGTAGACTCTTAATCAGAGTATTGTCTTAGTCATATTTAATAATCTAGTTACCCAATAACGTAAACTGTTAAATCAAAGTGTTTCTGTTGTAGTATATTTATTGTATTCTGTATCTTTTAAAAATTCAGATACACGTAGCTAAATTTTTTGGTTCATTTAGCTGTCATGCACATTTATGCATTTTATGCAATATTTAAAAATGCACAATGTAATATATTTTTATAATACACTGCACTGCTTTAAAAAAATGACACTACTAATGTTTAAAATACCAATCAAGTCTGCAAGTCATCCAATGTAACCCCTATGGCCACGTAAACAATATTTTTCTTCGAAGACGATTCTCTAAATTGCTTGTAAAATGAAATGTTTTTAGAACACATGCACTCTTCTGAGTGCCCAGGTGGAGGGGTGAGTGAATAGAAGCTGAACTCAACGAGTGGTTTGGGGTTTCCTGTCTGACTTTTTCTCTTCCGCTCTCGATCTTTGCCTTCACCGCAGTCTCAACCCTCTCCATCAAACGGCCCCAGAGTGCCAGAGTCCAATGCCTTGAAAATCTCTCTGCTGGCCTGCGGGCAGCACACATGACTTAAAACACCACAAGAAGCTAATTGGAAATAAACAAAGCCCGGGGGAAAGGGCAGAATGTTTTGTGTGTGGACTGGCAAAGGTGTTACACCAGTAGCGAGACTCTGATGAGCTCAGCAATTGTGCGAGGCACACAACAATCTCACAACCTGTGCAACAGGAAGTGAGGTCACTTGCCATTCACCAGTGTTTAGGGGCGGCAGAAATGCATCAACCACAGGTATAACAGTGCTTTTATAGTGTAAATTGTTGAGACTAATGAATTCAAAAGGGTCACAGAACTAGTTTGAACTGAGTCTTTAAATGCAAACACTTCCAGAACAAAACCAGAAAATAAAAGTTACTATGAGTGACATCCACCACACAATTTAGATTTTGCCAGAACAAGACATAATTAAACAGTGATAGCACAAAAAATAGCATCAAAATTCTGAACAGTCTTTAAATACTTTGTGCCATATAATGTTATTGGTCAATCATTAATCTCATGAAACCTCACCATTCAGTTTACCACTGAAGCTTAGTTCACTTCCAAGTAAAAAAAATAATTAAAGGAAAACTCTAATCTTCAAAAAAAAAAAGCCCACAGTTACTATTCCGTCATGTTTTCTGGCTGACTTAATATCGCAATTTGCTTCTGCCTCCCGCTATCCTGATCCAGGGGCATAGTTTTATCTTTCTATGGTCTCTTGATCAGGCTTTTTAGGCCTATCAAATTTACTTGTGGTTTTAAAAAAATTTAAAAAATATATACGTATAAAAAATATGATTGACTGCCTCTTTGCTATTTTGAAAATACAAATATTATGTAGGTAGGCCACTAGAATGCCATTATTTATTTTTTGCTGCTCACTGCATGTGAAACAATCATCAACCTATGAGAGTGATTGCAAACGAAAGATGATTGGTTGAAAATATTGTTGATGGCGATAGTTAAACGTGACTTTTGTTTTAATTTGCAAACGGTGACTACCATCTTGTATGCGCACGCACACACAATCCACACAACTTTCGCTTGCACTCATTCACATTCTCTCTCTTTCACACACACACACACATGCAGTTATTCACCATGCACAAGTTAAAGCAAAAATCACCTGTTCAATTGAAATAAACACCGGAATGCAAAACACAAATGTGTGACATTTTCTGTAACAGGATCTGGCAAGATCCAGCTCAAATTAAGACCCGAGTATACTTAACAATTATTCAAATTTTTAAGTCATATTAAAGCTACAATTTATAACTCAAAATGAAAATAAAAACAGTAATATTCAGCAACATGGACACCTCCAAATGGAGTTGAAAGAGTCACATGTGGTTATTAAAAGGTGTAATTCACCCAAAAATGTCATTTCTGTTCATTTAATCTGCAGCAAAATCACACATGCACTGACCGTGAGCCATTCGTTTACCAAAGAGAGGATGCACAGACCTTAATGATGTCTAAAATTGAACAGAACCTGCATAGGCTGTGAATAACAATCCACTATAAATAAATTCACTTGTAAATAAAGTTCAGCTTGTTGAGCGATTGTTTGGGAGCCATGTGGGAAGTATGATTTGCATCTATGTTTTTTCCTTAAAGTGACGCAGCCATGATATGAAAGTGCACAGTCCACAGTGAAAGTGAACCCAAAAGTGCGCACATCATTTAAATAATCATATCGTATTTTAGAGTTATGATTACGACAAGCATTTGATATGTTTTTTTCTTTTATAGCGAATACAAAGTGTTGTGAATGAAAGAATTTTTTTAACTGTCAGTATAACTACTCTAGCCTATATAATGCTAAATATAATGCAAGAGGGAATCTGATGTCTGATTTTATTAGTGAAAAAATTGTCTAATACTGTTGACAGATTGCAAGTATCTCAAACATAAAAATTCAGCTTCAGAATTATGAATAGTTGTATTCTGTTATTGTGCACTAATGACCAGGACAAATTTAAAGTCTATTCAAGTCCACCATTTCAAGTCTATACAAAACTATTAATATAATATTATTTTGACAACTAACAATAATAACAGCCTACTCCTATCAAAGGCCCATGCACACAGAGACGTTTTTTGGTCGCGTTTTCCTTCGACGTTTAACGGTTTGTAACTAAATAAAGGGCGTCAATGTGATTTTGTGTGTTGGTGTGCACAACGCCCGGCGCAAAAGCGTCATTTTAAAAAAAAAGCCTCATGCTCGTTTTTTGTGTTTTGACGCACACCGTCATAACCTTCTCCACCAATCAGACCGGCACCTTTGTTCACGTGCATGGAGCTGCTGAAGTTACTGTAAACAGCACTTGGAGGTGCTCAAGCGCAAAACTGTCAATGCGAGCGCACATTGAAGAAGATGCCCAGAGGCGATATGAACGTGGAACGTCATCTCTAGAGCTGGAGCTGCTGCTTGAACCATCTTGTTCGAGTCACCAGTAAATTTAACAACATGCGTGAGACTGTGAACTTCCGCTCCTCCACTTCTTCTGTGTTATAACCAGGTGTCAGAAGCTTATAGTTGTGCAGCGCCATCTAACGTCATAAGAGTGATTTAGCATACTCTTCTGCTTGACGCCAGTGAAAAGCGCTTGGGTTTGAACACTGAAAAACATTTTGTAAAACGCTGACGATAAACGCAAACAAAAAACGTCCCGGTGTGTAGGAGCCTTAACCTTTATTTTACATCTACAGATTTGTGAGAAAACCGTGATTTTTATTTTAAGCCAAAAAAAATCGTGATTCCCAGAATCGTGCAGCCCTAACTCATTCAAAAATAAAGCCAAAATGAAGGATACATTAATTTTATATAGTGACTATAATAGTACAAAGATTAATTTTTTAAATAAATTCTGTTTAAACTTCATAATTCGGCCTCCACAAATATATCAAGTAGATAATGATGAATAAACTTTTAATCATTATTGCAAAAATACTTTTTTTTTTGACAGCAAATAGTTAAATGTACTGCGCAGATATACTCTAGCTAGCATATGTAAAGCTCAATCTACCCAAGTTCACTTAATGGAAAACGAGATGCAAAACCTCCACATTCAGAAATCTCAAACAACATCACAACCCAGATCCCACTGAGCTCAAAGAGAAAACCAGGCCGACATCCAGTGCATGGAGCCACATCAGAGGCCGAGAGAATAAGGGGTTGCAGCTGGTAGCAGGTGAGGTTGAAGACGAGATGAATTGAAAGAGAAATACACACTGACATCCCATTTGTGAGAGCGTGTGTGCATGAGAGAGAGATCTCATTCTGTAGTTAATGAGGACGCCAGTAATAAGGGAAGGAGAGACAGACCAATGTGGTGTAATTTCAGCCAATTCAGACAGAAGCAGCTCTATTAGTGGACTATCAGGACTGCCAGAACTCCCACAAACAGCAGCGGCGCGGGTGAACATGTGACCAATTACATGCTTTTACATGTCTTGTTCTCACAAAAGCTGCTGTAGAAAGCTCACAAAACATGATCCTGATATATGGCTATATGGGCTAGTTGTCGCAAAACAAATGCTCTTTTCTTTGTATATCGGATTAAAACTGTTAAATGTTTGCTGTACACTGACTATTACATAGAGGTTTTATTTATTTATTAATTAAAACTATATAAAAAAGCAATTTAATCACAAAAAAAATTAAATAATCTGATAAAACATCTTACCCGAAACCATATAATGCAATTATATTTATTTTAGCTTGCAATGAATTGTTTTACATGACTTACAGACGTTGCATACACAGCGCACTTGATATATTTGAGTGTCTCTCCAAAAATGACATCTTACCTGCACCCTCACAATCATTGCATTACTTAGAAGTGGGGCGGAATTGTTTTGCAGCCTGTGCAGTAAGCAGGCACGGATGAAACATGAGTGATTTACATGTGAAGTTAATGCAAAGATATGATTAGACATCCTGTGGCGCAAACATGTGTGTTTGACATGCTTCAGTTCAGACTGCAAAAGAAAGTGGTGACAAACATCTAACAAACGGAGCAATGGAACAAACAGAAAAGCAAGCAGCTTACAATAAAGGAGATTGGCTCACGGATGACTTCCACTCAGGGTCGGCGCATCCATAGAGGCCATCTAGGCGACCGCCTAGAATAAAGAGGGCACAGAATAGAGAGGGCGGCGTCTGCAACACCTCCTTCTACAGCCGTGTCCTCAGTTATGTCCGCAACACCCATCTCACCCCCCGCCTCAGTTATATTCGCGGCTAGAGCAGCAGAATAGAAAGGACGGCGTCCACGACACCTCCCTCAACACCGGCGCCCTCAGTTATATCCGCGACACCTCCCTCACCTCCCGCCGCCTCAGTAATATCCACGGTTAGGGCGGCAAAATAGAGAGGACGGCGTCCGAGACACCTCCCTCAACACCTGTGTCCTCAGTTATGTCTGCGACACCTCTCTCACCACCCACCGCCTCAGTTACAACTGCGGCTAGGGCGGCAGAATAGAAAGAACGGCATCCGCAACACCTCCCTCAACACCCGCGCCCTCAGTTATGTCCGTGACACCTCCCTCACCACCCACCGCCTCAGTTATACTTGCGGCTAGGGTGGCAGAATAGAGAGGACGGCGTCCGCGACACCTCCCTCAACACCCGCGCCCTCAGTTATGTCCGTGACACCTCCCTCACCACCCGCCGCCTCAGTTATACTTGCGGCTAGGGTGGCAGAATAGAAAGAACGGCATCCGCAACACCTCCCTCAACACCCGCGCCCTCAGTTATGTCCGCGAAACCTCCCTCACCACCCGGTCATTTTTATCATAAAAAATAAATAAATCACAAAGCAAATTGTGAAAAACTATGGGGTCTGATTAACAGAAATAATATAACGAAGCATAAAAGGTTTATACACTACCTGAGAAAAGTCTTGGTGTCGATTACAGTTGAAAGAGCCACAAATATTAACTTGACTTCTAGTTCTAGTTTAAATGAGGTAGATTTTTCAAATGAATCATCTCTTGAACTGCTTCGGCCTCCACATCAAAGTTCATGAAAGCAAAGAAGGTCAAGGTGCTGCAGGATTGGCCAGACCAATCACCAGACCTAAACATTATTGAGTATGTCTGGGGTAAGATGAAGGAGGAGGCATTAAAGATGAATCCAAAGAATCTTGATGAACTCTGGGAGTCCTGCAAGAACGCTTTTTTTGCCATTCCAGATGACTTTATTAATAAGTGATTTGAGTCATTGCAGAGATGTATGGATGCAGTCCTCTAAGCTCATGGGAGTCATACACAATATTCATTCTTTTTCCACTGCAGCATGACTTTATATTCTTTACTGGACATTATTTCTGTTAAGTGATATGTTGTTTAAGCAAAGTCTGACCTTACTGTCCTCTTTAAATAATTAAAAATAAAGACATGATCATATTTTATTTTGGTAAAATAAGCGTAATCTAGAGGCCTTTGCCTTTCATATTAGCCACTTCTGATACCAAATGATCAACTAGAAGTCGGTATTATTTGTTGTTCCTAAAACTTGAATAAGCAACAAGACTTTTGTCAGGTAGCGTATTAATAACATACAGTGCACACACACACACACACACAAAGGAATGGACATTTCATCCAACAGTTTTTGTCAAAACACTTCTGGGTACAACTTTCAAGAATACCACGTCTGCAAAAACACACTTGTACATCTTTATGGGAATTTCCCATATATAATGATTTTTATACTGTACATCCTCTAAACACAAGCCTCAAAAAACAATCTGCATTTATTGTGTGTGGTTTATAAGCCGTTTCCATATGGGAACCAAAAAATGTCCCAACAAGGTCAAAATGTATTGGTATTGCTGTACTTAGGGGGCATTTTGTTCCACCAAAGGTGAGGAATACAGAGCCCACAGACACCCACACACACACACACACACACATACTAGAGTGAGTTCGCAGCTGTCATGAAGAAACACTAAAATTAATTACCAGTGTGTTGATCTGACAGCTGAGAGCAGGGGTCTCCAGCCTTTGACTTTACAGAATAAGATACAAGCAGACGCACATTGGATATGACAGCATGGAGAAAATGGAACGAATGATCATAAGGTGATACAAAGAAAATAAAAGCAGCTCTATTTTAGACACATTTGTCATAGTGGGGCACAATTGTCACCCATTTTGTCACACAATTACTGACACATCGTGTTTGTCATGATCTTTAAATTTTGACTTGAAGTTATCAAGAAATATATGAATTTTTTTACAAAACTGAAGTTGTAATTTAAAGCTTAAATATAGACAAATGCAATTTAGACTTTTGTTTTAATTAAAAGATGTTGAATACATTTGTAATTTTGTTGTTGTTGTTTCCAAATGTATTCAAAACATAAACAATGCATACCTGCAACCCCCCCCCCCCGTTTTTCCTGGGATTCTCCCGAATTTTACAGTTCA
Source organism: Danio rerio (assembly GCF_052040795.2). NCBI lineage: Eukaryota > Metazoa > Chordata > Actinopteri > Cypriniformes > Danionidae > Danio > Danio rerio. The sequence continues at coordinate 8,181,686 of NC_141041.1, forward strand.
ATCCCGCTATCATCCCGTAGAGGTATTTTCCCGTATTCCTCCCGTATTTTCAGTCTTTCTCTGAAGGGTGGCAAGAAACATTAAAGAGTCGAGCCTCCCTATATGCAACCCATACTGCCAAACCACAAGGGGCCGCCCCTTGCTCTTAAATGCGAGTCTGTTCTGTGCTTTCGCTTTTTTTAGGCACGAAAACACTTTGTAATATATAAAAAAAATGGCGCGATTCTTCTTCATTTTCATTACAGGTGCCGTCACCCCTCCTATGCAATCCTCAAAACAGTCATATAATGGTGCATGACTGTCAGCTGACGCTCTCCATATAGTGATAAACAGACGCTGTTTCCCAAACGGATTCTGTACACACGATTTGAAGCGTAGCGAAAGTCTAGCTTTTGGGTGCATGTTTAGACTTTACAGACCTGAAACTTGCCTATAGCACTTATTCATTGTTGCTCTTATAGTTGTGTAAATTGCTTCCTTGTCCTCATTTGTAAGTCGCTTTGGATAAAAGCGTCTGCTAAATGACTAAATGTAAATGTAAATAGACATATACACATAATTAATAATAATAATAATATCTAAAGATGTCGATCTTTGTGTTTTTTTTTCAAACACAACTAATTTAGTCCTAAATGAGCATAAAAAGTTAGGAAAGCAGTCGAATGCCTTTATTATATTGTTAGATGTGTGCATTTTTGAAGTGACACCTGTTATTTAATGAAATCAAACGAAAAAAATCTAAATAAATTAGACATTAATTCGTTGCTCTTTAATCAGAATGTGTACGTTGTACAGTGAAGAAACGGCTAATGAAATTTCATAGCTTGATTCTATTTCATTATAACAGCTATTAATTTTAAAAGCTGAACTGTTTGCTAATTTATTTGCTGCTAATGTATATTTATTTTATCTTTTGTAAATAATAATAATTATAAAACATATTACTGATCATTTAGCTGTTTATTTAAAGTGAAACCGCTCCAAAATTAGCATATTTAGGGGGTCCCTTATTAAGGTGGGCATATCCCTTATTTTCACATCCCAATGTTGACAGTATGAAACAATGTAATTCCAAAATGTCCCAAAAATATACGAGCTCAAACTACGAACTGACATTATTTATATTCTTAAGCCTGTTTGTTTATGTATACAGAGAGAGAGGCATAGCAATAAAACTCAGGTAAATATATAACACGGCTCAATATTACGATACACAAGCACATCTGTCTTACAGGCGCAGAGAGATGTTTATTGAGTGAGTCTGTTATTGGACGCGAGTTTCTATTAGTCTGAGTGACAAATGCAAGACTGAGGGAGACATCCATTATTAAACCTTGTGATGACAGACAATCAATATGCAGGTGTTTGCTATTGTCCCAGACGTAGCTGAAACCGTCGACGACAGACAAACTTATTGACTTACATGTGGGTTTTGCTGTGTGATAATCCGGTTACGGCCTCTGTCAGTCTGTCAGGTGAAATGAATGAAACGGCGGCTCCCGGAGGACGTTTGTGATGGAGGTCTCACTGCAGTCGAGCTTATCATGTTGACTGATATAACACACATTTCCATAGTGAATTCACGTGTTATTCATATCACTGACAGTGCAGCTTTAGTTTTATTCCTCTTATTAAAGTTATTGTCGTTTGTGTTTGACCAGATGAGAGAGTCGCTAGTAGTGAACGAGATTCAATCATGGTGGGCGCGAAATTTGAACGGAAGCTGCAACGGTCGTAAATATGACGTCAAGTACTGTGGCGCGTTGTATTCGACGTTGTATGAAAATAATTTTTTATTATTGTATTTTTTCTTCAATGCAGTGATGTTATTATTCTTGTATTTAATAAAAAAAAACGCTGTATGAAAACAGGCGAAGTAAAACGCTGCATCCCAATTTGCATACTTATACTACACCCTAAAAGTATGTACTTGTTTGTGCAGGAAAAATATACTTTTTTAGTGTGTAACCGAATAGTATGCCAGCTTTGGGGCATAGCTACTTCCTCATTAACACAGATCTTTATGTTGCTTATTATGAGCCCTGTCAATCATCCACTCATCATTCACATTTCTGTAATAGGCTTTTTAATTTCCTACCTTATTGGAGAAGCAGCAGCAGGTTAATCTCCCATTCATGCGTCTTTCATGCTGAAAATCTCCTCAGGTCTTTGGATAATTTTTTATTCAGACGTTAATATCCAAACACGTCAAAAACAGTTAAATATAACCCAGAAAACACTATTTAAATATTTTCCAGTTGACTTAATAATAAGTAACAGTCATACACGTCTTTACTGAAGCCTCGACGGTTGGTCTCGCGCTTCCATCATGTTTGTAGTTCATTTACACTTTTCACCCGTGTTTGTAGTTGAACAATTTCAGCATTATGGATGTGTCGTTTGAAGTGAAAACTCAAAACATACATTCACATGGAAAGTATATGCTACTGTATATAACATTAAATTGAAACGTATGTTTTTTTTATTTTCCAAAACAACAGACCAGAAAAATATCAATCTGTAAACATGTTTTGTACTTTAAATGAGGAAAATTAACGTGCGTTATAGATGTGATTAAAAAAGTATGCAAGTGAACAGTAGACAAAATACTTTGTAGAAATTCTGTGAATTAAACTGCAAAACCCAAAAGAAATAATGCCGATCTAAAGGATAAGAGTTGTCTCTTTGTAAAAAACAAACATAACTGATTTTATTGAATATTTTTGCATTTATGAGGAAAAAGTGTCGTTATGGATGCGACAGATGTGAAAGTCCACTTGTGTGACTTTGGTAAATCAAATATAATAGTTTGAAAACATTAACAGATACATTTTTGAGTATATCTGAAGTACTGTAACATACTAGCATACATAAACTTAGTTAGTTTCCGTATTTTGGTGAAAAAAAAATTTTATGACAAGGATGACATTTACATTTACATGCTCAGTTCTAATTGAATTCGCATTCAACACACTATGTAGTGTAGGCTACTATTTAATATCACACTTGCATTACATTTTTTAGGGCTATGAAGCTGACACTGGTCAAGGATGCGTTCTATCATTGAATTGAATGATTTTATGCTTGTATTTTTTTGTTTTTGTATGATTGTTTGAGGAAGACAAGCTTAAAGGTCAGATCCTGTCACATGTTTTATAAATGAAAATTTAAGTTTCTGGTAGAATGTCCAACAGTCTATTTTGGTCTGCTTTTAAATATTTTGTATATTTCATTTTGCACGTTTTTTTTTAAATAAAAATTTTAAATGTTGCATATAGATATGCCTATTTAAATAATTAGCCTAAATATGACTGCTAAAATGTTTGTTGTTTCTGTATGAAATTCATGCAGATTGCAATATGAAATCTAGACATACTGTATTTGTCGCTGCCATTCACCAACCGTCTCCTGTGGCCCTGGGTTAGTGAAGTGTCTATCATAAGCGCAATGCCTACAGGTTTACTTAGGCTACGGTTTTAAGGAGCTTCAGAACTTCGTTGCATGAATTTCAAGTCTACCACATTTGTTCACACATGCTTATGAATGGAAGGAAAAGTGTGGCATTACCCTTTCAAGCAAAACAATGCACATTTTATCACTGGAAAATGAAAGTTTTATAACTTTTATTAAAATTAGGATTTATTTCTGAGCAGAAATTATTCAAAGTGGTGAGTAAGAATTTTTTTTACCTCAAAGGTCCCATTAAAGAGCAACGCGGTGGTGCAGTAGTGCTGTTGCCTCACAGCAAGAAGGTTGCTGGTTCGAGCCTCGGCTGGATCAGTTGGCATTTCTGTGTGGAGTTTGCATGTTCTTCTCGTTTTCGCATGGGTTTCTTCCAGGTGCTCCGGTTTCCCGCACAAGTCCAAAGACATGTGGTACAGGTGAATTGGGTATGCTAAAATTGTCCGTAGTGTATGTGTGTGAATGAGTGCTGCATCCCAGTGATAGGTTGAAGCTGGAAGGGCATCCACTGCATAAAAAAGTATACTGGATAAGTTGGCGGTTCATTCCGCTGTGGCGACCCCAGATTAATAAAGTGACAAAGCCAAAAAAAAAAAAAACGAATGAAATGAATAAAGGTCCCATGAAGTGTGTAAAGTCTATGTACATAGGATACAGCTCCCGATACGCACATCAATATAGCATAATTTTTTAACACTGCATTGCAGTAATTAATATTTTTACAGTACTGTGACGGTTGGGTTTAGGATTAGGGTAGGGGTAAATAAAAATACGTTAATAAAATACAATAAATGGGAAATTTAAAGAATAATATAATTAATTCTCATTAAGTTCTGGTCGCAACCATATTTGATCTAGTAACAACCCATGAAGTGATTTGAACTATGCATTTTTATTCGATGTTTGACGTAATCTCAACCGAAACACGAAGAGAGGGTGGGACATAGTGTAGCTCCTCCCCTTTTTAAAAAACAGCTGATAGTGTTTTGTTTTTATCACAGCTAGTGAGAGTGGTTAAAGCTCAAGCGCATTTAAAAAAAAAAGAGAAGTGTCCTGAAGAGGGCGGGGCTTTTCAGATAGAGAGCATATGATTGGTTATGATTTGATGAGAAACTGCCCACATAGCAAAATATCTCTGACTCAGCTCTGGCCCACTTTGCTTGGCCCACATGGCGCAGTGATTTACGGTACATGACTGGACCAAGTCTGGCTTCCAGTCAAGGGCCAAACATGGACTATGTCTGGGCAAATCTCAGCCAAGTTAATAACCCATAACTGAGCCTAAACTGGGTCAGATATGTTGGTGTGTCACCACTGCAATAAACTGATAAACCTATTAATCATTGTGCTTTAGCCCTGCTATGGGCGCTTTTTCTCAAAGCGACCGGATTGGTTAATTTATTATTACTTTTTTAAATAAACATGTATTTTAAATGTAGTTCAAGATAGGCCAAACTTACATAACCCTTGTATCAATTATTAACATCTGCGCCAAATACTACATTTTACATCTGACCCATGTATTGTGTGCCACCTTAAAGACGGTGCCACTTCTTTGGCCCACATGCTGTATGCCAGTGCTGGATGAATGCCTGCCAGATTTATGTTAGATAGATTTATGCTGCCTTGGTGTAGTTTGAGGTGATGAGAAAAAAACCATTGCTCCATATAAGCGGAAGTGACAAACTACAAGCTTTACATGTGTTTATCAGTTTTATATCTTCTAAACAAACTTTTGTTTTGGAGCACACTTGCTTATAGACATCTTAAAAACTAACAATACTGATGCTAACATATAAAAAACATGATTTTAATATTATGAAACGTTTAAAAGTTATATATTTTAAAAACATATCTGTTCAAAGTATGACAAAGATCAATATTTCCCAAGTGTAACAATGTACAGTCTGGACTTTCAACTATTTTGTAACTATCAGTCCGCCACTGGTCTTATATCTTTACATAATTTGTAAGTCATTTGTAAGTCGCTTTGGATAAAAGCGTCTGCTAAATGACTAAATGTAAAATGTAAATGTAAATATAAAACATTAAGTTTGAAAAAATGAAATGTGAAAATTACGGAACTTGTTTACATGAGGTTACACTGGTATAGGCAGACGTCATGGAAGGAAACATATAGCCTCTTAAAGCATGTGCTAAAAACACTACCAAAATTCACAGTGGTTTCCGCTCTCATCGTTGAACTATATACATGTAGACTTGCCCTTTAATACGCTAAGGATGATGCATATAAACCTGCAGTTTGCATGGCATCTGCAAACAAACATTGACTGAGATCAGAGATTTGCTTAAAATACATGACATATTGAACTGGTTATATGTGTTTTAATAAACAATGATGATGCCAGAGGACTTTTACTTTGAAGAAAATGTATTAAAGTCAAAGTGTTTTCCTTCACTGCTTCAAGTAGTTAACATTAAATTGTTGACTATAATAACTGCTATATGAAGAGTTTAGATGCAAAAACCTCTAAATGCCATCTGAATTTTTTCTCTAAAATGAGCATTTTAATCAGGCTCCTGTGTGTATGTTCAGTAACATCACTTTGGTGGCAAAGAATAAGTGCTTTTCCTGGTCTTTAAAGTAAAATATCTCAACAGAAACAAAGGAGGCTGTGAAAAATATTAATTTTCGATGGAAATTTCAGACGGAATTTGGAGGTTTTTGCATCTGAATTCTTCACATACACATTTTCTGATTTTTTACATCAAAGAAATTTGTTGGCTATACTTTGATAAACAAATTCCTCAAGATTGATTTGCTTGAAGATTGACCAACACACAAAGTTAAATGTGTGTTTATAAAATTATAAAAACCTCATAAAGCTTCACAAAGCACTTTTGTTGACACAATTGCAGGCTTCGTGGTCTTAACACATGTTTGTGCCTATGATAAAAGCTGAATCTAGGTCATGTGGTCGTGCTTAAAGTCGACCATTGCAACCTGACTGTAAATTTTTTTGGTTGGAGTCATCCAAAATGTGAAGATATTTGGCAACAAAATGAATGAATGTTTCCTATATTAAGAAATAACCTGTATTGATTTTGTTTGATTTATTAGGTTTGTACACTTTAACTTCATATGAAACATATTTGTTTGGTCAACAGAGAAACATGCATAAATATCAAGCTGAAAACAGGTCGAAGGAAACCAAATGCACTGCAGTTTCCATTTCCTGCCATTGACCCGTCAATACCACCACAGTTTCCACCCTTACAGTCAACATTTCCCCCACTCTTCTTCTATCTTTTTTGCAAGAAACTACATAAGAGTCACAAATTTTTTCATACTTTATGAAAAGAAAATTCTGTATGTACAGATAAAGAAATCACTTCATACTTTACTAAATATTTTACAGTTATTGTTCCTTACACATAATCACAGAATTGTTACAGACATTGGATTTCACACATGTTAAACGTTAACCACATCATGAAAGTGTGAGAATCAAACTTCTAAGAATGCAAATAAGCACTGATACAGAATAAAAGTCAGACTTTCCATAGTTAGATAGACAAACCAGGTCTCCTTAGCTTCAAGCAGGGTGCGAATTACAGGGAGGTTTGGGGGGGTGGGTTGAATTAACACTTGATCTCTCCCTGAAGGACATTAAAACAAGATGTATGGGCAGGGTCAGCCCTTTAATAGTAATAAATAGCTTTCTCTGACATCTGATCTTAAATATTAATAATTAAAAATGTATAATAGAAATATAAATATTGATCCCCCCCTATAACGGATTATACCATTGTGAATGTAAAATTGCGGCAATCAATGCTAGGTAAAATATAATTTAACAGTCTGAAACTGGCAGTTCTAGAGCATTTACAGACATCTTAAGTATTTACAAAACATGTTTCTTACAAATATAGGTGTTTATGTCTGCATGTGCCCTAAAAAAAGGAAAACTAGACTCATAATTTGTATAGTCTGACCTACAGTATCTCTAAAATAGTCACTAAATATGCCCCAAGACACTGTAAATGTACACATTTTTTAAAAAAATATATGTAATAGAAATACATTCATAAGTTTGATTCACTTAAGTCTGTATTACCAAACTACTACACTCTAAAAAATAAAGGTACACAAGCCGCCACTGGGGTGGTACCTTTTCAAAAGGTACAAATTTGTACCTACAAGGTCCATATTAATACCTCAAGGGTACATATTAGTACCTAAAAAGTGCAAAAGTGTTCCTCTTAAAATTTGTAGGTACTACTATATACCTTTGAGGTACCAATTTGGACCCTTCAAGTACAAATGTGTACCTTTTGAAAAGGTACCACACCAGTGACAGCTTGTGTAACCTTTATTTCTGAGTGTACCGAAATAGGTGAAAATCCACTCCCACCCTATAAGTCAATGTATAATTCACACACTGGCTTCAAGGTAAACACTGTGTACTTAATTAGAATCGCAACATTATGAACAGGAACCTATGCATGCAGTCGGCTTGAAAAATCTGCAGTTTAATTCAATAAAAACAACACAAAATGAAAATAAGAACAAAACAATCAATGTAGCTGCTATAAACAGAGAGATTAGCATCTGATACCACAATCGATAGCTTCAATGCTGCAACTAAAACAGCTTCTGCTATTTACAAAGGCACTCTCATGAAAGCAAGACAGAGGGGGACAGAAATAAAAATGCGCAATACGATCCAGTGAGCAGAACATCGAGTTCATCTTTCATTTTTGTTGTCATTGTTCCTCACCCCTCCGTAGATCAAAGTAAGACCAGTAAACAGGCACTTGATACTGTAAAGAAACAGAATATGAATTAGTCAGTTAGAATATGGATGGAATAATGGAATCATTTAATTGAAATCCTGCCGAATTGAAAGAGATGTAATATATGATCAACAGTGAGGTCTCGTGCTCCCTGAGAACCCGCCGTAGGACTGCAGATGTTGCTCTGTTGCCCAGAGACTGAATATTATGACATAAAGCAGTGATGTTGGAGGCAAAATCATTTGTTCTCATAAAGTGCTACACATGGGTTCTGGAGGTTTATTAATTTTCTCCATAGGGAAGTAGATTTTTAACAATAAAAGATAAACCTTGAAAGTTGTGAGCTCTGAGGTTGTTAATTAATTGTATATGCTTTTGCTCAGCCCATCTGCTCATATTAAATCAACTTATTTTAACAATCGTGTTCAGTTGTGGGATTCATACAGAAAAAGGACTTTACCAGCAAGTGTAATCAGATCTTTAGCTCTGCCCACTTACATGAAGCACCACGAATGACATCAAGTTGGTCTTTCAATGTTCTCAAAACACTGAATTATTTCTATAATGTACTCTAAAAATTATGGGGGGGTTTTGTCTGACAGGGACTCACAAGTATGAGCACATATCCCAAGTTCTTTCTTCTCTGGGCTGGCTGCCTGTTTGGTCATGGATTGATTTTAAACTATTCATTTTTAAATCTTAAAATGATCTGGCACCACCTTACTTATCAGACCTCCTACATGTATATAATCTTGGTAGGTCACTAAGGTCTTCTGATCAGTTTATTCTTTAGGTACTGTTGCGTGTGGCGTTCACTCCTGCCCTTAATAATTACTTCCAATTGATCTTGTTTGTCTTTTTCCCTTTTCAGTTTTCTATTGGTTAATCTGGTGGCGTCAGGCCTTTAAAACAAACGGAAGCGGACTTCTACGGCCCCTCATTCCTCCACGTCACCACAGTTTTTGACGGCTTTATTGTTGTGTTCTCCTTTATGCTTTCCTTTTGATATTTGTTTGGAGTGGGGAGCTCCAACCTGCCTTAGGTTTGTTTGGTTGTTCTTTATTATGTTGTTGGGCTCCCCATCTCTTGTCAATTTGGATTGTTTTGCTGGTTATGTTATGTTAATAAATAATTTAGCTGGAGCACTTTGGCCGTTGTTTATTATGTTACGTTGTCTTTTGGTCACGAGTCATATTTAAGTTAGGGACCGTAACAGGTACCAAGGTACAAGACAAGGTAAAAAACTTCTGAAACTGCATTGTTTATCTTTAGCATTTGAGCCTTTTTAAAGCTGCGTTCACACTTGACTTTTCTCCCCATAGACTTCCATTTATACGCACGTGAATGTGTCAGACCGGAAACGCAGGGTAGTGTGTCAAGTTTCAGTGTGTCAAGTTTCACAGGTTGCTTAGGTGCAAAGTTCAAGCTTAGTGGAACTCTGAAATCGCATCACTTGACTGCGTGAGACCAATCAAGGATCAAAACATGACCTCTCTGGACAGAAATTTAAACATTGAGCAATCGTTTGCTTTTTTAATGTCTAATCATCTTGTTTAATTCCCCTTTTCACAGCTCCGTACGACAGAATGCTCAAACTCTAGTGCAGGGGTCACCAATCTCGGTCCTGAAGGGCCGGTGTCCCAGCAGGGTTTAGCTCCAACTTGCCTCAACACACCTGCCTGGATGTTTCAAGTATACCTTGTAAGACCTTGATTAGCTTGTTTAGGTGTGTTTGATTAGGGTTGGAGCTAAAATCTGCAGGACACCGGCCCTCCAGGAACAAGTTTGGTGACCCCTGCTCTAGTGTGACCGTAGCTTAATGGTGAGGGGTTTGCCTTATGATTTAATTGTTATGTATGTGATGTAGGACTTATTTTAATTAGTATTGATTGTGTTCAGCACTTTGGGCAACGTTGTGTTGATTGTGTGATTGTGTTGGGTAAAAAATGTGCTATATAACTAACTAACTAACTAACATTGTTTGGACATACCCACACTTTTGGTTAAACAGTGTAATTAAAATGTTAAAAATTAACCCAACACTGAGTGTATCTATATTTGACCTAAAGTTATGTTCTTTTTCAAGTATTTCCCAAGCACAGTTTAACTGAATGTTGTTTGTGAGAGATCTCACTAACTCATGACAAAATCTTAGCCCAGGCTCTCTGGAAATATGTGTCTCAGCCTACAATTTTGTGAAACAATATATTATACTTAGAGCAGTGTTCCTGTAGGATCATCAGCTCTGCATATTTTTCATGTCTCCATAACCAAACACACCTGATTCAGATCATCAGCTCGTTAACAGAGATTGAAAGACCTGGGTGTGACCGACAAAGGAGACATCCAAAACATGCAATGCTGGTGGTTCTCCAGGAAGTGGTTGAGAAACACTCACTTAGAATTCACTCTTAGAAATAAAGGTACAAAATCTGCCTCTGGGATGCTACCTTTTCAAACGGTATACTTACAGTGTACAGTACAATTAGTCATTAGTATATACCTTTTAAGGCTCACTTTTGTACCTTTAAGGTACTGTGAGGTACACATTTGTACTTGTTAAGTATTAATATGTATCTTTAAGCACCTTTTAGAATCAAAAATATACATTTTGAAAAGTAACAGCCCCAGTGAAAGATTTTGGACTTTTATTTCTGTAAGTGTAACTTTTATTGTATGTTTCAGATCCTTCTTGTAATTATCCACGAAAAGGCTGCTTGTTGTACAGATCACATAGCGAACCACTGATACCACTAAACCCAATAGTGTTGTCAAAAGCAAAAGTAAAAGAAAAGTGCACTGCGAACACAGTTTTACCTTGACTTCACATTGCTTTTATCTTTTTTGTGAAACCAAAGTTCACCCAACTCACCCAACTCAAACCCAACCATTATATGTACAAGTATCCACGGTACAAGTAAAACATAAAGTGAACTACATGCAAACTGACCATGTCAAAAAAAGTGGTCCGTGGAGATAGATAGGTGAAGCAAAGGTATTAGTTTACAAATAACAGACACTGTTTAGTTATGTTGTGTTATTAATTTGTTGTTGTGCAAAGAAATGCATAAAAAGCCCCTGTAAAATATCATTAGTGTGAAAAGGAACGAAAAAAATGTTGTTGTCTGCAGTCAAACATATGTTGAAATATGTTTTGGCGGTTTCCCAAAAATGTAGACTAAAGCACATATTTCCAATAAGCCTGTGTTGCAGCATTATTTTTTCTTAATATAGCCATATTTAGTGTATTAAATAGACTTAAGTTTTGGTGGTATCTTTGAGCATGAACCTATGTTGGATTTTACTCACCCACTGGAGGGATCCTCGGGACGAGCCGGTGCTTCCTTCTTCCTCCTCCATGTGCTCATGCTCTTCTCCTTCACTGTGTGGAGTCTGATGAATGACCCTTCGCTCTGAGGAACATACAGACACTTTGAGAATAAGAGCTATGAGTGTATCAGATGACTTGTAGAGCCGGTCAGAAAGTAAATCTACCAATTCAGAACTAAATCTGTAATCTGTATCAAGTCTGACTTCATTTCAGAGTGGATATCTCTGTTAATTATTTATTTTAAAAATGAAAGCTGAACAGGGTAGATTATTTACAAAGTTTAATTTATTAATGAATACAAATTGCATATATATATAAATAGTTATCCATTTGAGGTAATGTATTCTCACTACTTTTTGAACACATTATTATTTTTCAAGGTGAATATGTTTAAGGTAAGGAAATCTGACTTTTATATGTGTTTAAATTTGTCTGGTTAGTAAATAATGTGATAGCTAATGTGGGACGAGCTGTGGTCAATCATAAACTTATGATGCTCTCGAAATTAGTTTATAAATGAACTTCACTTATAATTAACATTTATTTATCTTAATTACCACTGCACATTAATCAAAAATAGACTTTTATTATATTTACAGTTGGAAGTTTCTTTCTTTCCAGACGGATAGCCTAAAAAATCTTCCAAATAAGTCACGTAGACCGGTTCAGTGTGCATGACAGCAAGTCTAGACTGCAAGTGAGCAATGTGAAGCAACAAAAGTACACTGTTCCCATTATAAATCAACCACAAGCAGAACTGCATATATAGAGAAGTGTTCAAGTTTTTGCATGCAAACTATGCCCAGGCTAACTACAACAACAAGCCCACTTTAACACCAACTAAAAACCAGCGATAGCTAAACAAAGCACTACTGAAAAAAAGCTCCAGTCAAATGACTAAAAAATTAAATAGAAGTAACTTTTTTCTTTTTTAAATATTTTCCTAATGATGTAAAACAGAGCAAGACATTTTACAATTATTTTTACAAGTCATCAAACTTCTAAGCATAAAGAGAAACTGGACTGATACACACACACACACACACACACACACACACACACACACACACACACACACACACACACACACACACAAACAAACAAACAATCATGCACACACACACAATTAACTATAGAAACTGCTATTTTTGACACTGCTCTGTACAACATGTCTACCGTAATGATTATTTTATATTATTTATTTATTTTGTTTTATAGTGTGAAGTCCTGTGTTATGTTGCCAATTAATGTTGTTTGATGAAGCACCTTGGTCCTGAAGGATCATTGTTTTTTTCACTGTGTACTGCTCTGTATATTGCTGAAATGACAATAAAAGCCAACTTGAACTATAGTATATTTTCTAATGAAAAAAAAAATCCTATTTGAATGTAAATTATGTGAATTTTATTTATCAATTTATTTTCTTTTAAATATTTCCCAAATGGGGGCAACACAGTGGCGCAGTAGGTAGTGCTGTCGCCTCACAGCAAGAAGGTCGCTGGTTCGAACCTCAGCTCAGTTGGCGTTTCTGTGTGGAGTTTGCATGTTCTCCCTGCGTTTAAGCGGGTTTCCTCCGGGTGCTCCGGTTTCCCCTACAGTCCAAAGACATGCGCTACAGGTGAATTGGGTAGGCTAAATTGTCCGTAGTGTGTGTGTGTGTGTGTGTGTGTGTGGATGGTTCCCAGAGATGGGTTGCGGCTGCAAGGGCATCCACTGTGTAAATCCATGCTGGATAAGTTAGCGGTTAATTCCACTGTGGCGACCGCAGATTAATAAAGGGACTAAGCCGTCAAAGAAAATGAATGAATGAATGAATGAATTTCCAAAATGATGTTTATGAGAGTCGGGAATTTTTCTCAGTATTTCCTCAGAGAAAGTCTTATTTGTTTTATTTCAGCTAGAATAAAAGCAGTTTTTAATGTTTTTAAAACCATTTTAAGGTCACTATTATTAGCCCTCTTAATCCATATTTTGTCTGATTATCTACAAAACAAACTATTATAATTAGAAATGTGTAAAAAAAAAAATCTTTTCGAAATTTTTTTAGCCAATCCACAGCCCAACAACAAACAATGATTAATATAACATCGCAGAAAAGAAAAATTAATTGTTTTGTAAATGCATAAACATATTTTTGTCAGCAAAACAGGTCTGAATATAGTATTATTACTAACTACATATACTCCCAAATGAACTTTTCATTGTTAATGTTGTTTGATTGGACAAATGGTATTTGCAACCCATAAATTGAAAATAATTTATTATGTATCACAGCAAAAAGTAAAATTGTAATATTAATTACATTGAAATATAGTTTGAACTAGGGATGTCCAGATTCCATCACGTGATCAGAAATCTGGTTTCAGACTCGATCCGAATCAGACATTACCTCCCAATCAGGACTCAAATATATATAACATAACTATAGATGTGTTAAAAATTTGTGTGTGTGTGTGTATATATATATATATATTCTCATTTTTGAGCACATTATGCAGTGGGACTGAGTTAGACCTATTTCTTGACTTCACACAGAAACAGCAACGTGTGCGACATGACATCTCTTTGTTGCAAAGATGCTATTGGTTAAACACTGGCAAAGTAGAACACGAAAGCAGCTTGAAGCAAAAAGTGCGAGTATGTCTGCAGTCGGTATTATAAAGCTGATGACGACAACATTGTCATAGCAAACTGTGAGATATGCAAACTTGGGTTTGCCTGCCGGGTATTTTAGGTTGAGAAGCTGTTTTTTTTTTATATTAGATTTTTTTTTATATATTTGCTGTTGCACTAAAGTCCAAAAGTGAAAAATTTATGTTATTTATTATTTGATTGTTCAAGCTACCTCACAGAAGTGCTCTGCTTGTTAACAGAGTTATTATATGTTAAAATAAGGTGCATTAAATAAAAATTAAGTAACATCCTGGATCTGTTTCTTCGCTCTTCTTTATTCTTTTTTTATCTATTATAGCGGATTGGGCTTTGGTATCTGTAAATACTCAAAATCAAATGACTCAGACTCAAAAAACCTGATCGGGACATCTCTAGTTTGAATTATACATAATCGAACTTAATACAATTATATACACTGCTGTAAAAAATAAAGGCAACTCTTGGAGTTAAATTGTGTTGTTAAAGTGTTTTCTTTATTTTTTTCAGCAGTGTATATTAAATATCCGGTCACATTTTATTTTGATGGCCTGTTTGTTCAATTTAAGTTACATTACATCTACATACCAGCTAATTCTCATTAGATAATAGGTAGACTGTTAGGTTGGGGTTAGGGTTAGTTTAAGTTGGCATGTACTTGCAAAGTTTCCTACAGTCAGTTAAATGTCTGTTGAAGGAGCAGTATCAGCAGATATTAAGCAGACAGTCTACTAATACTCAAATGGACCATCAGAATAAAGTGTTACCAAATATTTCTTTTAAATATTATTAAAAAGAAAAAACACATTTTAGAAATGTATTGTAATTTTATTGTCATTTTTAACTCTTATTTTTAAAATATATAAATTGTAATTTGTATTACATAAAACCAAATGTTTTAGAAACATTTTCAAGTCGTTAAAGTCTTTCAAGAAGTTCAAGTCCTTGAAATAAATGTCAACTGATGCATTTAAAAGTTCTAAAACTTAAAGGTTGTAATAATCTCACCAGTTGCATTTCCTGTGTGAGGGGTTGAAACGTGACAGGCTTTGACATAAAACACCCGCTCACACAGCAACATTGTGACATAGGCTACATAATTTTTCATATTACATGCACTTGCATCATACGCTAGTCAGAAAGTGTGTGCAGATGTTTGCATGACAGTGTGCTGTTGTTGTGCCAGTAGGAAAAAATATCTAATTTATTCAACCCATATATAATAAGATAAATGTGTTTTCAGGAATGAACTTAAGTGGTTTACACGCTAATAAATGCTGACAAACTTAAGGACGGCAAATTTTTAATTCATGTATACAGTTGAAGTCAGAATTATTAGCTGCCCTGTTTATTTTCTCCTCCAATTTCTATTTAACGAAGAGCAGATTTTTTCAACACATTTTTAAACATAATAGTTTTTAAAACTCATTTCTAATAACTGATTTCTTTTATCTTTGCCATGATGACAGTAAATAATATTTGATTAGATATTTTTCAAGACACTTCTATACAGCTTAAAGTGACATTTAAAGGCTTAACTAGGTTAACTAGGCAGGTTAGGGTAATTAGATAAGACATTGTATAATGATGACTTGTTCTGTAGACTATCGAAAATATATTGCTTAAAGTGGCTAATAATATTGTCCTTATAAATAGCTTTAAAAAAAAAAAAAAACTGCTTTAATTATAGTCAAAATAAAACAAGAAAGACTTTCTCCAGAGGAAAAAATATTATAGGAAATACTGTGAAAAAATCCGTGCTTTGTTAAACATAATTCGGCAAATATTAAACAATATATAGTAAAATTCACCAGAGGGCTAATAATTTTGACTTCAACTGTCTTACACTTTTAACCCAACAGTTTTGACACAACATTTGTTTATGACATCCCAGCATATTCGATTGTAATAAGCCTAAGAATTATTACAGACCTTTTAATGAGCACCAGTTTTGCAGAAAAAACGGAAGTACTGTGCACTGCAAATGAAAAAACAATGCAGTAAACATGCATGGGCTGTCAGTATTGAAATGTACCTGTTTTTTTACAGTTCTTCATCTTGCAGATGCTGAAGGCCAAACATAGGGTCAGTAGGCCGATGGCGGAGCCCAGAGATAAAGGCAGGAAGTTATCTAACAGCCAGGTTTGGGTGCCCGTGGTCTTAGTATTTGGAGACTGATCAGAATCTTCAAGTGAAAGAATAGATTGAATTAGATGAACTGAATTTATGTATGACTTAATTATTTATGGTCTTTTCTTGTAGAGGTTGTATAAAACATGATTTTGTGACAGAAGAATATTACCATTATTAGAAGTTGTTTTTAGTTCAATAATGCTGATGGATACATTTGTTCCAGTGCCGTTCTTCTTTTCCAGGACTGGTATATCTTGAGTCACTTCACAAACATAATGACCTGTATCATTCTTCTGTATGTTTGTGAGGTTGAGAATTGAACAGTTCAAGTTTTGATGCTCTTGGAGTTTCTGCTTTGGATCTGAAAGTTTTGTCTCATTGATGTACCAAACAACTTTAACACTGTGTGTGGATGTATTCCAGCAGCAGCTGATTTGAGCAGATTCTCCTTCATTCACAGTGATACTGGATGGACTCTGATACACAGACAACTCACTTGAACCTGCGAGAGAAGAAAAAAACACATAAACATTGATTTTGTAGAAACTTCAAAGTATTCTCCATTAATAAAATTATTAATCCCCATTATTACAGTCTAAATGGTGCATTGTATTGACTCAACATATGTCAAACATGGACAAACCCGGTGTTGGGTTAAATGTTTTAATAAAATGTTAATCACGCTTTTTAACCCAATGTTGAGTTTGTTAATACTTGGCTGGGTTTTAACAACCCAGCATTCTGTAGCATCAGATAATTATTTTTATTGCAATAAATAAATTAAATAAAAATGTGTTATAATCATGTATAAAATTTTTTCATTGTTACATTTATTTTATTATTATTATTTGTTAAATAAATTGGGTTGTATTAATTTAGTATGGGGTCAAATATGGATTAACCCAACATTGGGGCAATTAAAAACAATTTAATTGATACTGTTTAATTTTTTACTACTTTTTAATGCATTTGTATCATACAGCAGTCAGAAAGTGTTTGCAAATGTTTGCATGACAGTGTGCTGTTGTTGTGCTTGAAGGAAAAAAAATCTCAGATTTGTTCAACACATAAATAAAATGATAAATGTGTTTTCAGGAATGAACTTAAGTGTGTACACGCTAAAATGCTGGAATTTCATAACACATATTTAATTAACACAAATTTCAAAAATAGACAAACTGAAAAATGGGTTATTTTTTCATTTAAATTTATATTACACTTTTCAAACCAACATTTGGGTCTGTACATATTTGAACCAACCTTGGGTTATAACAACCCATAATTTTTTGGAGAGCAGCTTCCAGGATTTTTCTCCATTACAGTAATAAAAAGAAA
Organism: Danio rerio; assembly: GCF_052040795.2. NCBI lineage: Eukaryota > Metazoa > Chordata > Actinopteri > Cypriniformes > Danionidae > Danio > Danio rerio. The sequence continues at coordinate 8,199,354 of NC_141041.1, forward strand.
ATCATGTCAAAAAAGTTGTTATTACATTATAAAAAAAATGCCAGATTGTAGTAACCTGATATTAGGTCAAATGTGGACTAACATCGTAATTTTATTTTCTATTAAATTTAAATATTTTGACTTTTAACTCAATGGTTAGGTTTGTCAATTTTTGACCCAATGTTGGGTTAAGACAACCCAGCATTTCTTAGATAGTAGCTATAAGGAATTTTCCATTACACTGAGAAAATTAATTAAAAAATAGTTCAAATGCTGTGTAAAAACGGTGGGGTTTCCCTTCATTATTGCACTCTAAAAATATTTGGTTGTATTAATCTGACATTGGATCAAATGTGAACTTACACTGTTTTGTTTAGATTTTTCAATTAAATTTAAAATATACTTTTAAACAAATGGTTGGGTTTGTCCATTTTGACCCGATGTTGAATAAAGACAATCCAGCATTTCTTAGAGAGTAGTTGTCAGGATTATTTTCCCATTACAGTAAGAAAATTGAATAAAAGATAGTTTACTTTTTTTTATCATTATTACACTGTAAAAATGCTGGGTTGTATTGGTTTACATTTAGCCAAACCCAAGGGTCATCATGTGTAAAAATCTGGTGATTTTCCACCATCATTGCTGGCTAAAAAATGGTGGGTTGTATTGACATGACATTGGGTCAAATGTTGACCTACACCTACACCTTGGGTTAATTCGTTTTTATTATTATTATTAAATTTAAGATATACTTTTAAACAAATGGTTAGGTTTGTCAATATATGGCCCAATGTTAGGTTGATACAACCCAGCATTTTTTAGAGAGTATATTCAAGGAAATCTTCATAAAAAAAAGTTTAATTGTATTTTTTACACTTTAATTACACTGGATTGTATTGGGTCAAATTTAGACTAAACCAACATTGGCTAATTTTTCGTCATTCATATTTAAATTATATTTTTCAATCCAGTTGTTGAATTTGTCCATATTTGAACCAACACTGAGTCAAAACAACCCAGCATTTTTTTTTATTTAAAAACCATAGATGTAATGCCTTTCATATATTATGTTATAGAGAATTATTATTATCATTTTGCCAAATAGATTTTGAAGGCTACTCTTTAAGGAAAAATGCATTGCTTATTAAAAACAAAATGTGCATCATAATGGTGTGAAACCATGAACATAAAACCACATTGTTGGGGATAAAAATGTCAGAAATAGCATGCAATAACAAAATAAAAGACCACAAAGTCTTATACAACAGTAACATTGACAGAAATCTTAATTTTAAGATCCAAATATCAATTAAAATATTTTAACATAGACCGCTTGTGCTAATAATGTCTACTAATGTTACTGAGCGACCTCTTTTTTTTCACTAAGTAGTAAATGTAGAAATCTTCCACTGACTAACATTATTAGTATAAGTACATGCTACCTGTTATTTTGTATCATTTAAATTTTTAATTCATTGTGGTTAATTCCAGTTTGATTCTTTTTAATTTTTGGTAAAATTCACAGTTTCTGAGTAAAAATATACTGAAGGAAATCCGGGCATCTAAAATACATACACAAAAACATAAACACAAATACAGAAGAAAAATGAAATCAAATATGAATAAACACAATATTGAGTTTTTTCAATTATTAAATTTATAACATACTTTTTACCACAAAAAGTTGGTTTGTCCAAATCTGACCCAATAAACCAGCACTGTTTTAGAGAGTAGCTTCAAGGAATTTCCTTTTAATAAAAAAAGTAAAAATCAAGTGTAAAAAATATTTATTATTATTACACAAAAACGTTTGTATTTATCCAACATAGTTGTCAAATGTGGACTAAACTAACATTAGATTTATTGTTGAAATTAAATTTGAATGATACTTTTTAACCCAATGGTTGGGTTTGTATATATTTGAACCAATGTTGGGTTAAAAACATAAATAAAAAAAAAAAAACATAAACACACATTTGCTCTAATTATAAAAGGACAAAATGAATGTATTAAAATCATTACAGCATACCAATGCCATAAACATCTGCACTACAATACTGGTTAAACACTGTTCATCCTGTCAGGGAGTTGACAGTAAAAAAAATATATATATTGACAAGTAGCATGTAGTGGTAGTTTATACACTGTAAATCCTAACAGTCAACTTTATCAAATGAAATGAGTGTAGTTAACTTAAAATTTACTGAAAGTTAATTCTACTCATTTGAAAAGAGTTTTGAACTCAGTGTTGAAGGTAATGAGTTAATTAAATACCTCATTACTTCAACTGAAATGGAGTAAGTTCACAGTAATCATAGATTAGTTTTTTAACTCAAATGCTTTGTAGCAATCGATTTCCTCAAACGGTTTGAGTTGCCTTAACTCGTCGGGTTTTACAGTACTCAGTTGGTTTGAGTTCTCTTCATTTATTGGGTTCTACTGTGCTCAAATTGCTTTGTTTACTCCAATGGATTAAGTTCACAGCACTTATCAGGATTAGTTTTTGAACTTAAATGGTTTGTTGTAATCGGTTTCTTCAAATGGTTTGAGTTACCTCAACTTTTTGGGTTTTACAATGTAGGATTATTTTAGCAAAGCAGAAGAAAGTTTCATAATTCAGAGCACAATTCTGCAGATTGGTAACATGACAGATATTTATTTTTAAATGACAAGTTAGACTATTATACTTTTCATGGCCAATTCTTAAGTCTTTTATTGCAAAAAATACAAAATCCAAAAATAAAAAAATCCAAAATGCATCATAAATGTCATCTTCTGAGTGCAGGAAGTTATTTCTGAGTTATTTTATGTTATACTAATACTGAACAGTGTCCTCCATAGGCGTTTTCCAGTCATGAAAGTGTTTCTTACCTCTGGAATAAAGACATGGCATGAGGAGCCCGAACAGGAGTCTGGAGGAAAACTTCATTTCTGAGCGGCTGCTGTGAATCTGAACAGTGCTCTACTCCCACATCTCAAGCTGACAGACACACACACACACACACACTCGTACTTTCTGATTTTCACCCCCACGGCACTAATTTTGTCACTAAACCACAACACTGCTCTCACAGTGGAACCGCCCCGGACACACTGAGCATAACCACACACAACTACAAACAGCAAAAAGACCCATGCACACACAAAACATTATCATCACCGATGCATTTTCAGAATTAGCTGACAGTCACTGCTAACCAATAAGAGTCTGCAAACCAGCTCTTATACAGGAAGTGACTTCACAGATCTGGTCAGCACACCAAAAACTTCCTGGCAGTTTCACAGAACTGAAACAATGCTTTCCAGCACATAAACTCTATTTTCTCAACAGCAGACATTAGGTGTATGTTTTCTTCAGAGTTCATTGACTGGAACTTGCTCAGCATCCACAGAAGTCTCTTTTACTTCATGATTTTCCTGTTTGTCATCTTCTATCACAGCAGTAGCTTCAGCTTTCTCCGTGTTCTGGCTTTCTTCATCCTGCACAGAAACTTTATCGCCTTGTTTTACCTCTTCACTTTCCCTCATCTGTGTTTCTCCAACCTCCAGGTCTTCATTCTGTCCTTCTCCTGACTTTACAGCATCCTCATCTGCTTTACATTAAGGGAAAATGTCATCCAAAAATGAAAAAGCAGAAATATCAATGTCCATGTTTATGTGAATTAGTTTTCTGTGCATTTCTTTTGCACAGACAGTCAGTGAGTGTATTATATTTCTGGTGCATATCTGCTTTTATGGTTCTGTTATGCATTTGTCCACCATCAGTTTATACACTCATCTGAAGTTGAAGAGTGGGACAGATGAGAATATTGTGCGACGTGCATTGTGCACAAGTAGGTTTGAAGTCAGAATTATTAGCCCCCCTGAATTATTAGTGGCCCTGTTTATTTTTTCCCCAATTTCTGTTTAACAGAGAGAAGATTTCTTTAACACATTTCTAAACTTAATAGTTTTAATAACTCATTTCTAATAACTGATTTATTTGATCTTTGTCATGATGACAGTAAATAATATTTTCCTAGATATTTTTCAAGACACTTCTATACAGCTTAAAGTGATATTTAAAGGCTAAACTAGGTAAATTGGATTAACTAGGCAGGTTAGGGTAATTAGGCAAGTTATTGTATATCGATGGTTTGTTCTGTAGACTATCGGGAAAAAATAGCTTAAAGAGGCTAATAATTTTGTCCTTAAAATAGTTTTTAAAAAATGTAAAACTGCTTTCATTCTAGCTGAAATAAAACAAGTAAGACTTTCTCCTGAAGGAAAAACATTATCAGACATACTGTGAAAATTTCCTTTCTCTGTTAAACATTGTTTGGGAAAAAATGAACAAAGAAAATCAAAGCGGGGCTAAAAAATTCTGACTTCAACTGTATGTTAAACACACTAGTTTAAGGGCGAGCTCCACCCACTTTAATTTTGTTTTACTCTTACTATAGTCTTGGTGAGGTCATAAATGCTTCGTAAATATGAAGATTGTTTTTTTTTTATTGTTGTATTTTTGTTTCAGATAGTTAGGGTAGAAACTTTCTGAAACTCTTTTATTCTGCAAAGGTTGCCCTATATACATTTCTGGACATCATGAATTGTGTAGCTAAAGAAACGTATGGTTGAATTTCATTTTTTAAACAAATGTTACGGGGCGGTACAATGACGTTTCTTTTACCCGCTACAAGCTGACCGTTTACCTCCGTGTGGACGGCTTTGTGGACAGTCAGTTTGCCAAGTGGTTCACCACACATGTCAGAGGATTTGAGATGCAGAGTGGAGTTGACCGTAATGACGGAGTTTGAGTCTGGTGAAGAACGGTTCCAGAGACCAGGTAAAACAAAACAAAAAATAAAATAAACAAGTAAATAATAGGGGCGACACAGTGGCATGGCATCCGCTCGGTAAAAACGTACTGGATAAGTTGGCGGTTCATTCCGCTGTGGCAACTCCGGATTAATAAACAGGATTAAGCCAACAAGAGAATGAATGACAAGAGAATGAATAAATAAATAATAGGGTGAGAATGTGGTAAAATCTGAAAACGTGGGTGAGGGGATCGGTCGGTTGGTGAGTCAGTAAATAATCAGTCAACAGCGGCCTCTAGTGGATTAACATGAGAAGAGCAGGCCGGAATAGCACCCGTGAGAGAAATTTGAAATCTCAAAAAGCGTTCACAGCGGCCTCTGCTGGATTTGCGAAAACAAAAACTGCAAAATAACCTAGCTCCTGGGACTTAATTGGCTCTCTACAGAAATGTATATAGAGGTACATAATCACAATGAGCCTGGGTTGAGAAACTGGGTCATTAGAATAGGTTGTTTTGTTTATTTCTATTATTTGGACGCCATCCGTGTCTCATCTCTCCAACTCTCCCCATCCATCTGTTGAAACTTTTGTGTCACATTTACAGCCTCTGAATTCTCAACAAATATGCATTTATAAATATTTATCTTTTTATATAGTTTTAGCGCTTCTTCTCACAACCTTTTTGTAAATAAAACTCACTTTATTACATTTTGTTAGTCATGCTATATTGTCCCTTATCTATTTACATTATTTGTTTGCTTAAATGTTACTCCCCATCCCGGTGATGGACCACAATCTGGGCTCAAAATTTTGCCTAAACAAACATGACTACCACACTGAAGTTTCATTCAAAACTGAAGTACATGTCAATGAACTCCAATTTAACAGTTTACTTATAGTTTAATGAGAATTAGTTGGCATGTAGATGCAATGTAACTTCAACAATTGGACCATCAGAATAAAGTGTGACCTTGTATTATTGCACATGATGATTATTGGACTCCCCTACTAAAATTGCACACAAGTTGTGAGGGGGTTGAAGAGTTACCTGGTTTTGATTGTGCAACTTGTTTGCAGGTTTTATTGAGGTAAAAGAAGGCCGACAGCAGACAGATGAAGGGTAGACTTCTGAAAATGTAAATCATCACGACACTCCCTAAACTACCTGTAAGAAAAAAGAGATAACCACTACGTTTGAGAGAATTTCAATTTCAATTTGCACTTATTTAGCACATTTTAAAACAACCGTTGTTGATCAAAGTGCTTCACAAAATCATAAACAAATAAATATATAGTAGCCCTTAGATTAAAGTCGATGACCCACTTCAAATGTTGACTTGTGTTTATATATATTTAACAATGTTTACTAATTAAACCCTAATAAATAGCTTGCTATTTTAACATACTTAGCATATTTAATCAAAAGCAGGTCAAATAATTCACCTTTTTTTCTTTTACAGATGCTGTTGACTTAAATTTTTTACCCAAACCTAACAGTCTACTTATAATCTAATGAGAATTAGTTGGCAATTACTGTAGATGCAATGTAACTTTAATTCAACAGTTGGACTATAAAAATAAAGTGTGATCCAGAATTCAGATAAACATGAAGAAAGGATGATGTAAAAAGGTGAAAAGACCAGACAGAAGCTGAAATCTGATTTGATTTACTTGTATGTTTGAATTAATAGGATTTTTACCAAAATCAGAGTCAACTTCAAGTCAACAGCTCTTTTAGAAATATATTTACCAGAAAAATCATGACGTGTTCAATATTTATTTTCCCTAAATATATGTATACTTTGCATGGCATGGTGGCTCAGTGGTTATCACTGTAGCCTCACAGCAAAAAGGTCACTGGTTTGAATCCCGACTGGGTCAGTTGGCATTTCTGTCTGGAGTCTGCATGTTCTACCCGTGTTGGCATGGGTTTTCTCCAGGTGCTCCGGTTTCCTCCACAGTCTAAACACATGCACTATATGGCCATAGTGTATTTGTGTGTGGGAATGAGTGTGTTTCCCAGAACTCAGTAGTGGCTGGAAGGGCATTCGCTGTGTAAAACATATGCCGGAATAGTTAGCGGTTCATTGCGCTGTGGCAACCCCTGATAAATAAGAAACTAAGCTGAAAAAAATGAATGAATGAATGAATGAATGAATGAATGAATATGTACTGTATACGTCCATGCTTCTCATTTTCTGAATTTCGATTTGGAAAATCCAGTAGCATTTTTTCACTAAGAAATAATCATTTAAAAAAAGAATCACATTTAATTCTGACACTCAAAAATTTGCTTGCTATTTTATTGTCATTAAAAATCTTATTAATTAATAATTTTCTGTTTTAATAGTCAAAGATTAACAGGAAACCATCATAGAAACCCTGAATTCAACCTTAAATCACTTACATAATCCATAAATCAATACCTGAAACAAAATTATTTACAAAAATATCACAAAAAGAGTAGTTTTCAATGGCATGCTTTAAACACTTACTGTTTCCTCTGACTATTGGTGTTTTGGAAACCTCATGAATATTGTCTGCAAAAAAGGAATGAACTTTCTTTTTTAGATCTGATATTACATCCCTTGACCAACATATTGCTTGTATTGATTGCAAGTTCATCTTCAGTTTCATGATGTTATGTTCTTACCATTTGTAGTAGTTTCTAGTTCACTAATGCTGATGGATACATTTGTTCCAGTGCCGTTCTTCTTTTCCAGGACTGGTATATCTTGAGTTACTTCACAAACATAATGACCTGCAGCATTATTCAGAATATTTGTGAGGTTGAGAATTGAACAGTTCAAGTTTTGACGCTCTTGGAGTTTTTGCTTTGGATCTGAAAGTTTTGTCTCATTGATGTACCAAACGACTTTAACACTGTATGTGGATGTACTCCAGCAGCAGCTGATTTGAGCAGATTCTCCTTCATTCACAGTGATGTTGGATGGACTCTGAATCACACACAACCCACTTGAACCTGCAAGAAAAAATGAAAAATAATGATGATGTACTGATGTATCCACTTGGCAGATGCTTTTATACAAAGTGATTGTTGGATCCTCTAGAGCAGTGGTTTCCAACAGGGGGGTCCCAACCCACAAGGGGGCCTCAGCGAGCTCTCTGGGGGGTCACGTAATTTTTTTTAAATTGACATTTAGGCAAACAAACATTTTGCCTTAATTTATTTTATCCCCTGGCTGATCAAAAAAAATTGACAAATTTGCAATCTGTCCTACACAAAAAAAAAAAAAAAAAACTAATGCTATTGACCCAAGCATACTGGAACCAGGTGAGGAAGCTCCAAACATCTTGGGTCGCAGCGCTAGCAATACTGGATACACAAAATGCAGGAAATACCAAGATAGTTATCAGAACTAGAATTTATTCTATTTTCTCGAAGCAAAGAGTCCCTGACCCAGCCACAGCCAAAGTTCTTGCTAACGAATGCATGAGGACGTCCAAATTAATTTGCAGATGACTCATCCCCAATACAGCGACACGACCATGCCCAGGCATTTTTTGAGCACAAGGCAAAAGAATTGACACACACCCAAAATGAGATGAGGGACATCACAGCTACTGACAAGAAACTTAAAAAAATTGGCAACTAGTTGGCAACTATAGAGCCAATTTAAAGGCCAAAAGCTTATGCTTTTCAGTTACAAATGGCCTATTGATGTTTTGCTTTTTTATTTTACATTAGGCTATTATTTGTGCATAAACATATAGTAATAAACATACTATTTGTTTGAAAACAACATTTTTTGTCATCCTTACTGCAAACTTATATGAGCAAAAATAACATTATAATTATAATAATTTTAAGGGGGCCTTACAATATTTTCTGGGGGAAAAGGGGGTCCCAGGCAAAAAAAGGTTGGGATCCACTGCTTTAGAGAAACATTAATTGACTAATGGATGAAAGACTAAAAAGAAAAAAAAATGTGTTTTTAAATACAAAAAAACAACAATAATTGAAGTATTGTGATCAAGATTTGAAGTTTGAAAGTACATGTACAGAGTTGTGAAAACATTTTGAAGTGCTATGTTACAGTTTTGAATGATTTTGCGCGTGTATCTATTTAACAAAAATAGATGTTTCATTTAACCTGTTTTGTCAGTACTCGGACAAATGAAGACCAGACCTATCTCCATTTAATGTAGACACATTTACTTGCGCAAATGTAAGGGGAAATGTTTTCACAAATCAGAATAAGTGAAAACGCAGAAGTGACCATGTGTAAACTACCCCTTAGTTACACTGCAAGTATGCCAACTAATTCTCATTACCCTGACCGTATAGTCTATTTATACTCTAATGAGAATTACATTTTTAAAAAGGCTGGGTTACATGCAATCTTTTTGTGTAGCGATAACATAGGAATTACATTAACTTTTAACAGTTTTCACAAACTTAAGTAAATTGAACATAAAACAATTGTTGGATTCGGTCCCACTTTATAATAAGTGGCCTTAACTAATATGTACTTACACAGGATTTAATAGTTTGTTACAATGTGCTTATTGTGTAAAAACATGTATTTACTGTGTACTTATGCTTGATTAAATACATGTAATTACATCTGTAATTAACTTTTCTAATTACATTTGTAAATACATTATTGACCATTCCTTATACCTTAACCCACCCTTAAACCTACCCATACCACCAAACCTGTCCATAACCCAACCTCTATCCCAACCTAAAGGCACCACAAGTATTCTCAAATACATTATAAACACAGTAAGTACATTGTATTTATTTTTGTATGTAAGTCCATATTAGTTAAGGGCACTTAATATAAAGTTGGACCCTGGATTCTTATGAAAACACAAAAATTGTGTTGTTTGTTTATTGTAGATGAGTAGTTTGAATGAACAGCAAACATTTTTGTGTGTGTGTGTAGCTGCAATGTAATGTATAAACAACAAATTGTAATAAAATGACCATTAAAATAAAGTGACACTGCAGTCATCAATTAAAACTGCATTTGTATTTGTGTCATTTAAACATTTGTTTGATTACACTTAAGTGTGACAAATCAAGAAAGGGGTTATTACTCTTACAGTATTTGTAAATACAGTACTTGCAGCATATTCACATTGTTATGTATCTAAAAATATAAAATAAAAATTACCTGAGCAGATGGTGGACATGATGATTGTGCTGACTAGAGCTAAAGACATGTTGGGATCTAATGTTGTGTCTGAAGCCTCAGTTGTTTCAGGCAGATGAGAAACTTCATCTGAAGAATTAGATTATTGAATAGATGATAAACAGATGGTATGACTTTTGGGACTGGAGTTTGCATTAACATATTCTAGAAATCAGAAGAATCATACCAGTCATAGTTGCATCTAGTTCACTAACAGCAACAAATAACTGTGTTCCAGTGCCGTTCTTCTTTACCTGGACTGGTATATCTTGAGTCACCTCACAAACATAATGACCTGTATCATTATTCAGTATGTTTGTGAGGTGGAGAGTTGAACAGCAGAGAGATTTATAGGGTACCACCTGTCAAAAAGTTTGATGGATTGTAGCCCCGCCCCTAAGGCGGGACTTCCGGTCTAAGCCCCGCCCCTTTTATATAAACTTTATAGTTCCGGTAATTAGATTCTTATCGTTTTTATATAAAATAATAATTCCGGTAATTAGATTCTTATCGGTTTAATATAAAATAATAATTCCGGTAATTAGATTCTTATCAGACTGAAATAAAATAATAATTCCGGTAATTAGATTTTTATCGTTTTAATATAAAATAATAGGTTATTTCCAGGTAATGAAAATATTGGTAATTAAATTCTAATCAATCTGAAATAAAATTAATATTATAATAATAACGGTAATTAAATTACTGTTATTAAATTCATTATTTAATTATTATATTATAATATATTTAATAAATTATACTAAATGCATCACTTACCCATATGATGTTGTCTCCATGGTGGTATGAACATACTGACTGTATGTGATAAGGAAAACGTTAGACAACACCCATCAACTGTTTGTAAAAGATAGATTTGTATCAACTGTAGAATATGTATATCTGATTGTATATGTTGGGTGTCTCCCACTAAATACTATATTTTGTTAGGTGATAAGGAAAAAATGTTGACCGTTAGACAACGCCCTGGCAGATACATCAGGCTGATAGAATGATAAGTTGTTATTTGAACTAATGTTAAATATTGATAAGAAAGTATTGACGCAACATATAACTGATAGAGTTCGGGTGTGTCACTACAGATGGTATCAACATACATGTGTATATGTATATATAGAGGAAGAAATAGTTTGAGTGTTATGTCAAAGTCATGGCTGCCTTTCAAGTAAACACTAGCACACCGGGTCAGATTTGGACCGACGATCTCAATACAGACTTAAACGGTAATCCTATCGCTATGGAGGAAAATTGGGAAGACCATATGCTGAGAAGGCTGACGATGGCTCCTAGAAAAAGGATCACCAACCTGAAGCTAACAAATTTTCTTCATGAGAATAAACGTTACATGAAAAAAGAGTTTGCTATGCCTAGCGAACGCATTTGTCATTACCTATTTGACAAAAAACAGCGGGTTGTTACCTTGTACACAACGGAATCTGGAGAGCCACACAGTCTGGATGACCCCTGTCTGATCTTACCAGTTAAAGACTGGTTCTTATTCTACAATCATGTCTGGCCGGATATCCAGAATTCTAAACAGGAGCCGTTGTTTATCGCCGAGTGGGATTCTGAAAAACCGAACAATCGATTTCGAGTGGTTGGAAACAACTGTGAAAAGAATCCTAAAGACTGTATTTTCATATTCTTGTGCGATGATAAGACAAAGCTTCGTGAGCGTTCTGGTATAATACATGCTGATGAGCATAACGAGCGATATGAAATGTTGCTCCCCATCCTCTGGCAAGACGTCAACAAGCTGTCTGAAATTTTTGCCACCATAAACCAATTGTTCAAATGGTGTGACATGAATGATCGATACAAGGATATTAAAGTTCAGCTGTTTCACCCCCAGAGGTCTGTGCGACGAGGGAGGGAACACTCCCAACTGTCTCCGCCCATCTACTACGAACATAAAAACCCATAATCAACAACTGTTCACCACAGTACTACAACATGTCTCAACAACTCTCTTCAGAATTTGGTATCTTCAAGCCTGAGGATATCAAAGCAATTCCTCCTGATGAAAACGCTTTGCCATGCTTTCCGAAATTCGGAACTTCTGCATTAGATCGCGACTTACCATGCTTTGAGCTATTCAAATCTTCTGAACCGGACAACGATGAAAAAAACTGGTTGGATAAATTTTGCACCGAACTAGGATACCGTAACCTGACATACCTGACCAACAAGTACAAAAAAGATGACGATACAAAGTTTGACGTCACAGATGGATGTTTCTGCAGTTCCGGTTTCAAGATCATAAAAGCGCTGATCGCTGTGCTCATGCAACACATCATCAACGCTCAGCTGAAAAAGGAATGTGAGGGTTGTGCTATCGACCACCCCAGCCAGCTGCAACACTCCTGTCTGTTTGAACCCTCAGCATTCTACTTCGACTCTCACTTTGCAACACTCGTCAATAAACTGATCAAACCTGAGTTTCACACTGCTGTGTCACAGGCTATGCTGCGTGTTGGCTTAAAGTCACAACCTCAGACGATCCACGGAACAGCCCTGGGTATTCTACACGAATTGAGGAGCGAACCATTCATCGTTGCAAGACTGGAAGACATCAGAACCAAGATTCTGGACGACTCCTGTGAGAAAATCGTCAGTGACGCTGTCGATTTCTGGCACCGCAGTGGCTAGACCTCAAACCAGCTGAAAACACCACAATGGGGAACACATGTAAACCTAGCAAGATACTTGAAAACTTTTTATTAGAGTACTATAAAAATCAGTTAAATGGCCTTTTATGTAAAGTCATTAATGATTCCACGAATGATGATCGTTTATCACAATCCAAACGTGTGATGAATTTTAAAAAAGAAATGAATGTTATTAGAAGTATGAATAACTCATGGGACAATATGATTGATGTTTGTATTAATGCTAACGAACCATGTTCTATTATGATTAAAAGAGTTTTAGATGCTATGTCTGAAGTATCTGATCAGTTTGGAGTCGGTGATGTTCTCTGTATGTCTACCTATGTAACAGATGTATGCATTTCGTTGATTGCAAAAAATGATGATGATGATATATCTGAAATTGTTGAATCTATGGTCACTTACATTTTAGATAAAAACATGTCATCGTGTGTCCAATTTCTTTCTTACCTTGACCGTATGTAACCATTTTCTGATTGATGGCATGAATGTTTCCTCGCTTTAAATAAAAAAAGATTCGTACAAACAATGTTTTGCATTATTCTTTGACAACCATCGAAACAGGACCATGTCTGATATAATGAAGAAAGTTTATTACGACCCATCAAGCCCCGGTGCTTTAGGTGGTAAAAAACGTTTAAAAGATGCTGTGTTTAAGGAAACAGGAGTCCGTCTAAGCGATAAACAGGTATCGGGATGGTTGGCCGGGGAAGACGCTTACACTTTACATAAAACAGCACCCATAAAATACAAACGAAATAGAGTTGTGGTATATGGTATGGATACCCAATTTCAAGCCGATCTCGTTGATATGACGGCCTATTCTACGGAAAACGACGGTAATAAATTTATGCTAACTTGTATCGATGTATTCAGCAAGTATGCATGGAGTCGGGTGTTGAAGAATAAGAGTGGAGTCGAAGTTACTAAAGCGTTCGAGTCTATACTCGAAGAGGGTCGTGTCCCACGGAAATTACAGACTGATCAGGGAAAGGAATTTTTCAACAAACATTTTCAAGATCTTATGAAAAAATATGATATTAATCATTTTGCTACGGCTACTGATTTAAAGGCAAGCGTTGTGGAGCGATTTAATAGAACATTAAAAAGTAGAATGTGGCGATTTCTAACGGCCACTAATTCACGGCGTTACATCGATGTCTTACAAGACCTTATGACAGGATACAACAACAGTTATCACAAGACTATTAAGATGAGACCCATTGACGTCTGTAAAGAAAATGAAGCTACGGTGTTTCAAAACTCTTACGGTAACATAAAGATTCAGAAACCAGTGTTCAAATTTAAAGTCGGTGACGTGGTTAGGATTTCTAAAGTGAGAGGCCCCTTTGCCAAAGGTTACGAACAAAACTATACCGAAGAATTTTTTACCGTTTCTGAATGTATTCCACGCCAACCACCCGTCTACAAGCTCAAAGATTATGACGGAGATGTTATCGATGGAGTTTTTTATGAGCAAGAGATACAGAAAATATTTGTAAATAAAAACAAATCGTTCAAAGTGGAAAAGATTTTAGGCGAGAAAAAGCAAGGGAGGTCTACACTTGTTTTAGTGAAATGGTTAGGATGGCCATCGAAATTTAATAGCTATATCGACAAAAAAACCCTGGTAGACTTGCAAAAACCTTAAATTTCACATTTCCTTTCATGGCTATTTATTATTATACAAATCAAGCTATGGACAACAACGGGTTCTACGTTACGCTCCCGTGTAACGCTTCTTTATCCGTTTATCCAGAAAATCGTATATCTAGTTATAAGACTAATTTGTCTAAAACTATACACCTGAAAGGGGAATGGGAAGTAGCGCTCGCTGAAATTGAATATCCTAGAAGTTGGTATAATATTACAGACGATGATGGTATCTTCAACCTAAACATGTACCCTGACCATGATAATGAAGAGAAGAAAAAAAAACTAGTAGCAAATGTACAATCAGATCTACATGGTTTCTATGTTTCCAGGCGATATCAAATACCCGGAGGATACTATAAGGATATACCGGCTGTGATCAAAATGATAAACGATGCAATCAAACCATCAGGGATATTGTTTTACGATGAATTAAAAAATAAAATTAATCTGGTTGCAAAACCTAACATTTTTATAGGTTTCTATGAGAAACTAGGAGCTATATTAGGAGTGAGACCTGAAGAGGGACTAGGTCAAACGGCCTACCATGAAAAAGCTGATTTTACCAGGACCGTCAGCACATATGCACCTCATCAAGCCGACATCAAAGGTGGATTCTACACATTATATGTCTACACCGATATCATCGACTACCAATCAGTCGGTGATTCATATGTACCACTTTTAAGATGCGTACATATAACCGGTGAAAACAACGATATCGTCAGTGTCAGATACGACAAACCGCATTACGCATCGGTCAACAAATCGATCATCACGGACATAAACGTAGAAATAAAAGACGATCAAAACCGAGAGGTAAGATTTGCGTACGGTAAAGTTATTGTGAAGCTACATTTTAGACCGGTGAAACAGACGTCTCTTTAAAAATGCCTTATTACAATACACATCAAGGTGAAATCAGCGATTATGTCAACTACTACCAAAATCAAGCTGGGGGAGGCCTCCCGGGCTATGCAGGCGGTGGTGTCATGTACGGATCAGGTCTGGGAGGGTTATTTAGAGGTCTGTTTAGAATGGCTGTACCATTGATAAAAAAAGGGTTCAACATCGCCAAGCCTCACTTGAAATCGGCTGCAAAAAACATAGCATCGGACGTAATTTCAAACGTGCTTTCAAGAAATCGTGACGAGAGACAACAAGACGGTTCAGGTCTTATGGTCATGGCCCGTAAGAGAATGTCTAAACCACCAGGGGTCAGGAGGCGTGGTCGTGCTATAAAGAAAAAGCCCACTGTCAAGAAAACTTCACTCACACGCAGGAAGCGTAAGAAGACTGTAAGACGGAATACCTTCGCTAAGAGAAACATAAACACCATTTTCTAACATGGCTCTACTCCATCGTATGTCCGGAGAGTGTATTAAGTCAGAGCTTGACTTATTTACAGTACCTTTAACACAGACGGCTATAGAAAAAAATACGTATGTTGAGGTACCTCCTCTATCAGCCATCTCGGATTCGTCACCTTTGGAGTTTTTTATAGCAGGCTCCGGTGAGGAATACATCGATCTAAATAACACATTGTTGCATCTGAGACTTAAAATCACAAAGCCTAATGGTGGTGAAATAGCAGATCCTGCAAAAGTCGGTTTAATCAATTACCCCGCCGCCACCATTTTCTCACAAGTCGACGTGAGTCTCGGAGATCGACTAATCTCTCAAAGCTCAAGCACCCACCCGTACCGATGTATCATCGAGAGTCTCATCAACTACGACAAAGACACGTTGGAATCAACATTCAGCGCCGGTCTCTTCTTCAAAGACACGGCTGGTCATATGGATGTCAAAGACCCCTTAGGCAATAATCAGGGTCTACTGAAAAGGTCAACATACACAAGCAGGAGTAAGATTGTTGATCTGATGGGGCCTATTCACAGCGATATTTTCTTTCAAGAAAAATTAATGCTCAATGGCGTCGATATAAAAATTCGTATGATCAGAGGTAAAGACGAGTTCTGTCTGATGAGGAGTGATGACGTAGCATATAAATTAAAAATTGTGTCTGCATCGCTATTTGTCAAGAAAGTATCAGTCGCACCGAACGTTCGACTGGCCCATGCTCAGGCTTTGCTATCCACCAACGCAAAGTACCCGATTGACAGGGTATGTCTGAAAAATTTCTCCATACCAGAAGGAGCACGAGTTTCAAATCAGGAAAATCTATTTTTGGGGACTTTACCGAAATCAATTGTCTTGGGGATGACCGATAACGATGCATTTACCGGTTCTTATGATAAAAACCCATTTGCGTTCAAACATTACGATTTGGAGTTCCTAGCCATCTACGTCGACGGACAACAAATTCCTGCTAAACCTCTACAGCCAAATTTTACAGACGGCTCAGTGGTACGAGAATTTTATCAACTCGTAACAGCTACCGGCAGACATCTTAAAAATCATGCACTGTCTATCAGCAGATCTGAATTTGCCAGGGGTTATTCTCTTTATGCATTCAACCTTACACCGGACGAAGACTGCGGTCAACACGTTTCTCTCATAAAGTCTGGAAATATCAGACTCGAAGCCCGTTTCAGACAGCCATTGCCAAATACCATAAACCTCATCATCTACTCAGTGTTTGACAGTATCATTGAGGTGTCTAACCGAAGACAGATTCTGGTTGATTACTATTAATCGGAAATGAACACCATTCAGCTAAACGCTATCATGGACAAAATTACATGTAACACCCATTTTCTCGGAACTCTGGCATCTGATCAACTACCTGAAAGACCGTTAACAAACTTACCATCGATGGTGATTATTAACACACACCCTTCAGAACTACCAGGGGAACACTGGCTAGCCGTTTATTTATCGGAAGATGGTGTCGGATGTTTCTTTGACAGTTTCGGTAACAAACCGGACAGTGATGGATTTCCAATAGCTATTAAAAACTTTTTAATGAGAAATAGTACAGTGACAAGATATTCTACAAAACGTGTCCAGGATTTTATGTCAAATGTGTGTGGTCAGCACTGTGTTTTTTTCTTGTATCATATGTCTATGGGTCGTGACTACAACTATGTGATGAATCTGTATAGTGAAAATTATGTTAAAAATGACAAAATGGTAGAACTTTTTGTGAAAAAACTAAAAGCTAATGTTTGCAGTGATAACATGTATTTGTGTAACCATTGTGTTCAGACCTGTATTTCTTCCATGATGTATAAATGAATTTAATGAGTAATAAAAAAAAAAACCTTACAATCATCATCTGTTTGTTGAATTTTATTTCAAGATAGTGATACACAAAACATAAAAAACATGAAACATGTTGACATTAAAAATGCATCCATCGACTCTTATCACGAGTAGGTGAAACAAACATGTCCTCTTCTAGTAGTTGTGTCCTTTGCTGATTTTTTCTCTTTTTACGCGTAGTTTTTTTAGTAGACAGAATCTCCTGATCATCGTCAATAGGGTTGTTTTTTAAACTAATAATCTTACTCCGAACTTGTTGGTTTGGTACAGTCGAAAAAGGTATGTTTAATTCTGCGCATGCTTGAAGAAACTCCGTCCATCCTTTAGGTCTTCGGTCATCTCGTACTTGTTGCGGAGCTGTAACGTTGTTTATTAAATCGAGCATGTGTGAACCAGGTATGGTTTTACCCTTAAACACAAACTCACCAGACTCGGACCAGGAGCTGAGATCTTTAGCTTTAGACATTTTGTCTAATATATACTTGCTGTTTTTCACACGTTTTGTCGGAACATTCTTTAGAACTTCAGACGTCACATCATCTTTTGACTTGTCTTCAGCATGTGTTTCGTCAGAGTTAACTTTATGTTCGTCTTCAGGGTTTGGTAGCGATAGCGTTAAAACACTACTCTCACGATCGCCTAGTTTAACAATTGTTAAATATCTGGTTAAGATGTTTGAGTAAAGTTTAACTTTTTCACGTTGATCCAAATCAGTCCTGAGTAAAATATTTCTTATAGCCGTATCAAGATCATTCTCTACAACCTGTTGAATATTTTCACGAGCGCTTGTTGATTGTATTTTGTCCAGCTGATTCTGTGGTACGAGATACATTTTCTCTGCATACTCCATCCTTCAGCCCTGTCTAGAACCGATCAAACTTGAAATAAATGGTATAGCGACGCTTAGGAGCGGTAAAAGAAACCCGCCAGTCTGATTAAAGACCTTTTTCTTAGCCGCAATGTTGATTTTTTTATTAGCGAGGAATTTTATCGCAGCCCTCTTCTTTTTCAATTTTCTGTATTGTTGGTTGTTGATCGGTATAACTCCGTGTAGGATGTTGAGAGCGAGTTCGCAGAGAGCTAAAATGAGATCGTCAGATGCTGACTGGAGAATAAGTCGTCTTTGTTTAGCTGTAGATTTATGTAACATTTTTAATACAGGCAAATGTTTACATAGTCTCGCGGACATGGTTCGTTATCACGATCTTCTTTTTTTCTGGAGATAGACCACCTGACGATCTGAAAACAATCCTGTTCTGAGTCGAAATTGTTCAGGTGTTTTAGCTTTATAGTCGATCATGAGATACCCGAAAGGACTCTTGACGGCATCTTGATAACATTCCATAAAATATTTTGTGTTACCAGGATACATTTGACGCCCCAACACCGCTACTTGATTAGCATCACGGGGGTTTTTAAACAATATTAAATAATTTGTGTTCAAACTGATGGTTCTGCTGGATTTACCTTGAACAAACAAATTTTGCACGATAAGAATTGCAGAGAGATTACGATGATGAACGTATTGCGTGAAGACTTTTTCAATTTCGGAATTACCGCTTGCTTCTTTCATCATATCGTCGATAATCAACAAGTTTGTTTTATCACGGGGTAGTAGATGATCATCATTCAGACTCTGAGGTATACCTTCAATGAATTTAATGTCATACAATTTAAGCAATTCGTCATACAAAGGTTGCCAACAGTCATACAGGAAAACAACATTATCAATTTTTTTAGAAATCATATTTACAGCATTTTCCAATAGCATTTTTACAAAAAAGGACTTTCCAGAATTGGATGGTCCGCTTATGACACATGAAAACGGATGTTGAAGCCTGAAATCAAAATCAACCATTTCACGCATTCCTCTATACATTGAATTAAAAGCCATAAGGCAGAGTTGTGTAGTCGGGTAAAAGTCTTCGCTTGTTATACACCACCTTGAACTTTTTAACGACTGATTTGTTGTGGAGTGTGAGGTGTTTTTTATTCCTGACAATGTTGTCAGCTTGAGCTAAAATGTATCTAGAGTCATCGCCTGATGTAACATACCCATCAACCAGACCAATCAATGTGTCTAATCTTATCGTTTGGGAATTTTTAGCATTCAGAGTTATACCCTTAGCTTTCATACAGACTTTACCGGAAGCGGTACGGTAACCATAGGACTTTGGTCCGCTGGAACAAAACTCGGTAATATAATCACCATCGCCTATTTCATCTGTCAAGTCGCCCAAATAATCACCCAGAGGTGGCATCCAGTCACCGGCCTTGGATACAAAAATAACACTATCTGTGTCAGAGTATAATAAACGATCGCCAAGTTTATCCATCAATTTGTACAATTCTAACCTCGCCCACGAAGTTGTGTACGCTCCTACGAATACGTTAATGTCACGAATAATGTGATGACTATCTTCGGTAGGGTGAAATTGGACTAACGCTACATCATCTGAGATGAAAGTAAAATATTTCAATGCATCAGTTTTACCGAAAACAATCGTGGTGAATTCTTCAGGGTCTCGTACAAGTTGCGTAACAGAATGCTGAGACTCCATCGCGAAACGTCCCCAAACGGCATTTAAAATTAGCTTGTTTATAGCCCTTTGGGCCGGGTTATGAGTGATCTGTGAAGGGTCAAGTTGAATCCCCTCTCTCTCATAGTATTTGCGAATGTATGTCTCTTTTTCAGAATCAGTGGTAACATTTGAAGGGTATCCGGATGCTTGTTGTTTTAAACGTAAAAACGTTTTAACGTATTCGCTAAACAACTTGTCTGACCTTTCAGGAAAATGCCAAACTTCGTCGACTTTGACCACGACATACCCTTTCTCAATCGCTTTTAAAAGTTCAACACTGACCCAACACCCACTAAGTGCCCTCTCATCATCCGTATGATTACATCTTGATGTTTGGTTTTCAGCGTGTGCGCATGTTCTGCATAACGGGAACATGAGTTTACCGCCGCATCTGTAAGGGAGGACCGGATGTAGTAATTTTCGGGGCGGATACACAGTTGCCTTAATAAGACCGTAATAATTTTCGATCGGCTGAAAGTCGTTGAAAATTATTTCGGGATGACCTATTGGATACGTCTTTGTACTCATAATAAAGGGATAGAGCGACGTAAAATCCAAATAAGAAATGGTCTCCCCCTCCCCCACTTTGTGATACAACTTATAAGCATTGGTACGACCTCCGAAAAGCGCATCTCTGGGTTTCAGTCTTTCAGGCGCCGAATAAGTGCTCATAAATTCTATCACTGAAGGGTCTGTTTGTTTCATTTTAGACCATTCGCATTCCCAGATAATCTCTACTTTCAAGCCATAAGCGTTTTGTAGAATTTCAATTTTTTCGTCAACTTGACGTCTGAGAACACCAAAGGGTACACCCGACATGGGGTGGAGTTTGTGAGGCTCATAACGGCATTGGTGAGCGTGAAATAGACACCCCAAAAAATCAAGGCCATACCTTGAATCGCCCTGTTCGTAGTAGCCGTCTAAAAAGTATTTACCAATTTGCATTTCACCATGATTCAGAGCATGATGAATGTCAACGTTTCTAGTCTTTTTTAAATACTCCAACCATTCAATCGAGACACTCGAGAATGTCTTATTTTGCCGAATGTAGGCATTTTCATGGGTTAGAGCAATAGTGTGGTCTTTCAGATAGTGTGTCTTGAAAATTCCCATACAACAACTAGGAAGAGTTGTGTAACTAAATGGATCGATTTGTGTACACTCTATGAACGATTCTCTGTATGTCATGCATGCTTCACGGAGCAAGACAACATCATTTACACCATATTGGCACAACTGTTCCTTGAAGTCGAAAACCTCCCCTGTAGTAGTAGCGTACCACGCATCGAACTTTGCCTGATCTTTTTCCGATAGGTTTTCGTAACCATAATACTTTTTGTCAGGATAAGGTCCTATGTAGTTCTCATTTTCTAATCTATTGAAATGATGCGGAAAGTAGCCTTTTTCTGTTGTGGTGAGATTTAATGCTGCCGGCATCTTAGACAGAGCCATCGGTATGAAGGATATGCTATCTATGTAGCGTTGCTTAAATGAAACATCGAACATGAAGATTAATTTACAACCTTTCATGATGATGTTCATTTGAAGACCTGCTTTACAAAAATATTCAAGAATTAGAAAGGAGTCAAATCCGGATGCGTTATGAGCTATGAAACAATAGCCTTCGTATTTGGGATTTCTGAAATAATCGATCATTTTTTTCACACACTCAGACCCCCCGGCTACAAATCTTTCACCAGAAAATGTTATTGCGCAGACAAAATTTGCTACGTGTCTCCCATTTTCATAACGAGTCTCGAAATCGTAAAAGATGTATTTATTCTGAGGGTCCTTGAGTGGTACTGTCTTAATGAAACACTCGTGTTCTCCACCAGGGACAAGATCTTCACGACATGCACCACAGCGGTTTGGTGCACATATGTGTTTAGACTTTTTCTTTTCGTACCGTCTATTGCATTTCCTACAGTATTTTATAACGTCGCAAGGTACTTTTTCTCCTTGAAGCATAGGTTTCTTATGAGCTTGGTAGCAGTAAGACGATTTGCAGTAGCGTAAACAATCGGTACAATGAATGATTTTTTTAGGTTGCTTGTAACATTCGCTGTCGAAGCAGACGTTACAGACGTGTTTACATTGGTGTAGCCTAAGGTCATCAAACCCTTTATAGCAGAATTCACATACATAGGAAGCACCTATGAATGATTTCAGATTGAGAATCATGTAGTAATGTTCGTCTTGTAAATAAAGGTACACCGTTTTGTCGTGAGGCTCGTTGTTATTTACGTATGTTTGTAACACACCGGTGTTTGTCCTATAAAAAACAACAATTTTGATGTCTAGCATGTTTTCAAATTTTGCTATGTCGTGAAAACCGACCTTGTCTTGGATAGCAAGACCCACTTTATTGTGTATGATTGATGCACGGTTTTCTAATTCACACTCTGGTAATTGAGGGTCTAGAAAATGAGCTATACAGATAGAGAAACATAATTTGTTTGAAATATTTGTAGGTATAAACAAGCTCGTCTTTTTTCTTTTGATTACCTGATCAAACGCCAAATCCGTAAGTTTACGGCGACCTCCTCCTAGTCTGTTCATTACAACCTCTGCTTCAATCTCAACAGTTTCATTAGCTGATATCCGATCATCGCTCTGCAAAATTTTTGCAATTTGATCTGTAAAAAGATTAACGTCGTAATTATTAGCCTGTGTTAAAACTGCATTTACATCCGATTTCAGGGTCGGTGTTCGAAGGCATAAATTGATGACGCTACCATCACCGCCAATCTGTCTAGCGAATGACACAATGTCATCCATGGTATCGTGTAAACGTATGTGGTACGATGCTAAATCCTGAGATCTTATTTCACTCATATTCAATGTCCTACGCAACGATACACTATTGAAACGAGGCCTTGGTAAAACATGATATTCGTTTACATTACCGCCATCTCTCAACAATGTTTCAATGTCTATCTGTCTTGTTGGCCTATGCCTTAAAGGCTCCGCAACATTTGAGGTTGATGGTTGTTCATCATCGACATTTGACTGGTGTGTTGATTCAATATCAGTCCTACCGTGTGTTGCATGGCTAGTTGAATGACTGTCGTCGTCATCATCATCATCAAAACCATCATCTGTCAGTTGGCTGTTAACAGTAGCAGAAGCACTAGTTTCCTGAGTGACTGCACCACCGCTCTGTTCACTGTTTAAAAAAGATTCAACATCTTCAGGCAAATTTAAATTCAATTCCTGTTCTATATACATTTCCAAATCATCCAGATTTGTAATTTGTGAAATAGGAATATTGTTAAATGTTATGTCTCTAGAATTTGGATACATATCTATCATATACTGAAGAGATGAAAATATATCTTCATCTCTGTCTGCATCCATTTCGACACCTCTTTGCAGTCTAACAGATAGAGTTTGGTCTGGTTGAATATTGTATGTATCATCTGTACGATTTTCATCATCCATTGTAATTTTTGATTTATTTTATTATTATTTTACAAATATTTTTGCTAATGTTTATTTTATTTCAGACTTTTATGTTTAAATTAGTTTTATTGGTTATTTTAGAATTATTTTGTTTTGTTATTAGATTTATTTTATTGTTTAACTTTTTTCTTCTGTATTTTATTTATTGTTTTATTTACATTTATCGTTTATTTGATTGCTTAAGTTTTCATTTTATCTATTTTATTTATATTTGTTGTTTATTTTAGGATTAATATTTACTGTGTTTATACAATTCAATCTTTATTTATACATATTTAACCATGTTATTAGAATTGGATGTGTGTCAATAATAGTAATACAATTATGAAGTAATGTATATGATTAGCTAGAATAAAACACAATGAAATATTTTATTACATCAATTTTAAAAGTTCAAACACTAAGTTCACAATAAAAACAAAGTCCAAGGAATACAAATTTAATATAGATCAACAGTAAAAGTTAAAACACTAAACAGCTGAGTCAATTTAAAGTTCATCAAAATGTTAAACTGAATTAAAATACATCGGTATTACATCAAATTTAAACTCATACACTAAACAAATGAGTAAGTTCACAATAAAACAATCACAATTGAATAAACATTTAATATAGATCAACAGTTAAACATTTAAGACAATTTGGAGTACATCAAAATGTTAGCAGAATAAAACTTGAAAATGATTTTGTATTACATCAAATGTTAAAACACTATCAGTTAAATCAATTTAAAGTACATCAAAATGTAAAGTTGAATCAAAATACATTTGCATTACATCAATTTTAAAAGCTCAAACACTAAACAAATGACTAAGTTCGTAATAAAAAGAAAGCCAAAGGAGTACAAATTGAATATAGAGCAACATCTAAAGTTAAAACACTAAACAACTAAAGTCGATTAAAATTAGAAACGTAAGACAAGTATAGCATTTATCAGAGTATAAAATATGGACTTTTAAGTAGTACAATGATGAACGATCGTACAGATGATGAGAATATTTCTTTTAGGAATTATTCATCCATCAATGAATGCCTAATAAAAATGAGTAGTTTCGTTATTAACCGATGCCCCTGTTCACTTTTACCCATCAATTGTTGAAGCTCCCCAATTTTTTCATCCATACGTCGCTGTTGCTCAGACAAGAAATCCTTGACATTTTCTATCGCACGCTGCTGCTGACCAATAGAATCCGATAGAGCATTAATTTTTACCTCATATCTGTCCAGATATTCACGAATCAGACAATAAGCAGGCGACTCGTAAAAGTCTTTGATATTGCTGTGTTTGCTGACGCTACCGGGCTCCTGATTCTGCTGTGGGCGCTGGGGTCTTTCGGCGTCTTCCGGGTCTTCTTCTTCTTCTTCTTCTTCTTCTTCTTCTTCTACGGGTGCTTGAAAGGGATAAATCGGCTGATGTGCACCTCCCTGAGTTGATTCATGATGACCGCTGTTGAAAGCATCTTGTTCACACCATGGATCTGTAATAAAAAGAAATCAAAATATTGTTTAGTATTGACTAATAAATATATAAATAATACTTAACAATAAAATAATATTCATTTGTTTTCATTCAACAGTAATTATGTTTATTATATTGTCATAATCAATTAAATAAATGGATCACTAACCTTCAGATAAATTAAAATTAATAGCAGAAGGATTTGGTTCTGATGGACTGGTATAAGGACTTAGTGGGCTAGCAAGAGGTGTCCATGGATCTGTGTGTGAAAATATGAAAATCATAACGTTACGGCTGTTATTAAGTGTTGAAACAAACAAACAAAAATATGTTATTACCTGATTCTACGTCTTCATCATCATCCTCATCGTCCTCGTATTCTTCTTGCACATGAGTTTCAGAATTTTTTTGCCTTTTATTTACATATGGTGTGTAAACAATTCTTGGTCTCTTAGGGGCAGAAGTCCCCGACGCTGCATCAAACTTTTCTTCTCGCAATGATTCTTGTTGCACCGCAATCTTTTTTTCTTCTTCTTCCACCGTCAAGTCGATAACTTCAATTCTCGCTAAAATAGGTGAATGACAAAAATAAATAAATGCAAGTTATTACTCATTCTTACATTAAACAATGGTGATCTCACATCCGTCAGTGCTGTGGCATATGCTTAGCGCATTCGACCGGTGATCGAGCCTTCTCGCAACAGGAGGTTCGAATCCACCATACATCAAGAAGTTTAATTTATTTTAAATAAAAAGCATACCTTTTTCCGTTTGATTATCAAACGTGTGAGCCGAAGAGGCTATAAGAAAAAGAGAAACGTAAGTAACAATAACGAATAAATAAAAAACTATTGTCTAAATATATTCAAAACAATAAATATAATTATGTAATAATACTTACAAATACGATTGATGGCATCAAAGGCGTCACTTTCGGAAGAATTTATTTCTGTAAGACATAAGCTGCAAGAATGAAAATATACCAAACACTGATTAATGAGGTAGTATACAAACCGCTAACCAGATGAATAATATATTAATTTCTACTCACGCAATTCCATATCTTGTTCAGAAGTGGCAGAGTTGACCCTCTTCAGAAGTTCCAGACGTTATAACAGTGTAACTGAGGATTCAAGTTTACTGTGAAAAAGCTCTGTAAAGGGGCCCTTTTTATGTCAAATGTCAAGAGGCGTTGTCGTTTGTTTAAAAGCTGGTTCAGAACGATAAGGTACACCCAAAAATGAAATAAGCTGAGCACTTCAATATTATACTTTATTATATGAAACTATATACACTCTAATAGATAGTTAAAACGTAACGATACAAATATTCATGTAATGACTTTAATCTTACTGAAAAACACAAATGAACTTGGTGTAATGCTTTAGGTGTAGATATTTATTATAATTATAAAAACAAAATTCTTTCGGTATTTTGACTGTTTAAAATTTATAACATACATTATTTCATACTCAAGATAACTATCATTTTGATAGATTATAATAAAACATATTTTATTTAGATATGTATGTGAATGAAAATTAAAAAATTATATATATTGTTGTATAACATTTGTATTCATATTCTATATAATTTGATGAATGATAAAAAATAATAATTTAATTAATGTGATAGAATATTTACATCTCATATTTTAACATTTTCGTTTATAATACTTATATTACATAACATTAAATTAGTATACAATTTTTATTAAAAGTTAATACAATAAAACGTTGTATTCACAACTATTATTTGTGTAAATATGTTATATAAATGTTAAACAAAAACAAATTTTAATCTTATTACCGTTTGATCTTTATGTTATATTGTATTCAATAATAATACTGTTATAATTGTTAAACACAAAACCGTATGTTAATCATCTTATTACCTATTGATTGTTTATTATATTATATATTATATTAATGTTATACATATGTTAAACATATGTTAAACATAAAAACACATGTTAATTATCTTACTTTCTAATGAACATCATGTTGAAACGCTACACTATAAAGTAATAATAATAATATTGATACTAATATTAATACTATTAATAATAAATTATCTGATATATATTTTCTATAGAGTGCTTTAAGCCTTGATGAAAAGTGATCATGAGGCCCCCTCTCACTCTTCAGCCCTGTAGACTTATTATCTCTCTCTCTCACACACACACACACACACACACACACACACACACACACACACATATGTGATATAGTGAAAAGTATATGGTAATAATTTATTAATTATATTATAATATATTAATTAAATAATGATTTTAATAACAGCAATTTAATTACCGATATTATTATATTAATTTTATTTCAGTCACACACACACACACACACACACACACACACACACACACACATAGGTGATATAGAGAAAAGTATATGATAATAATTTATTAATTATATTATAATAATTAAATAATGATTTTAATAACAACAATTTAATTACCGATATTATTATATTAATTTTATTTCAGTTTGAATAATAAACAATAATATTAATGTTATACATATGTTAAACATATGTTAAACATAAAAACACATGTTAATTATCTTACTTTCTAATGAACATCATGGTGAAACGCTACACTATAAAGTAATAATAATAATATTGATACTAATATTAATACTATTAATAATAAATTATCTGATATATATTTTTTATAGAGTGCTTTAAGCCTTAATGAACAATGATCATGAGGCCCCCTCTCACTCTTCAGCCCTGTAGACTTATTATCTCTCTCTCACACACACACACACACACACACACACACACACACACACACACACACACACACACACACACACACACAGACGATATAGAGAAAAGTATAAGCTAATAATTTATTAATTATATTATAATATAATAATTAAATAATGATTTTAATATCAACAATTTAATTACCGATATTATTATTATTATAATAATAATTTTATTTCAGTTTGATTAGAATTTAATTACCAATATTTTCATTACCTGGAAATAACCTATTATTTTATATTAAAACGATAAAAATCTAATTACCGGATCTATTATTTTATATTAAACCGATAAAAATCTAATTACCGGAATCAATAATTTAATTAGTCTGATAAAAATCTAATTACCGGAATTATTATTTTATATAAAAACGATAAGAATCTAATTACCGGAACTATAAAGTTTATATAAAAGGGGCGGTGCTTAGACCGGAAGTCCCGCCTTAGGGGCGGGGCTACAATCCATCAAACTTTTTGACAGGTGGTACCCTATAAATCTCTCTAACAGCTCTCGTTTTGACGCTCTTGGAGTTTTTGTTTTGGATCTGAAAGTTTTGTCTCATTGATGTACCAAACAACTTTAACACTGTGTGTGGATGTATTCCAGCAGCAGCTGATTTGAGCAGATTCTCCTTCATTCACAGTGATGCTGGATGGACTCTGATTCACAGACAACTCACTTGAACCTGTGAGAGAAGAAAAAAAACACAAAACAGTACACACAAATGTTCATATTTGATAAAGAAGATATGAATACACTTTAAACAAATATCATACTAGTAAGGCAAGCCATTTCACTCTGTGGCCATCTTTGAAATGCCTCTCAGGCAGTATGCTTGGGCATTCTATCTGAATGGGGAAACATCAAATTCTCCAAACCTGTTTGCCAAGCTTACGATTACATTACATAGTTGGAATCGGAAATAAAATTAAACATCATCTGTCTCATAAGTTTCATTTATAATCATTCGAAAATCTGCATATTTTCAGGTTGCCCGGGCTAATGCGCATGTGCACTCGAAAGGAATGAGATCACGACACCAACCTCATTTACAGCCGTTCTACACATTATCATCCTGTGAATAATGCTTTGTCAGATCGAGCTGCTCTTCTGAAGTAATTCACTTTGTCTTGATGGTGAATCTCCTCCAGAAATGACAGCGAATCTTTGTTTACAAGATTGTGGGGATTTGAGTAGTTCTTGTCATGTGATGTGTGTTTGACAGGATGGACTGTACTTCACGTTTGTTTCATACAGTTTACAAAACCAGAAAACTTTTGTTTTTCAAGTGTAGTGGGTTCATTTAAAAGTAGAGATTTCAAGCTATATGTGGATATATTTCTTATGTTTGTGAAGCAAGTATTCGCTGAGATCCCAATGTGTTTGTTGACCACAAAACTGTCATGAAAGCACATGTCTGGTCCTGGTCCCCCGGACAAACGCCAGTCTATAGTGGTTCCTGTACTAGTAGGCGGGGCTTCATTCATCATATTGACCATTACACTTCTCCTCATTTAAAACTATACGAATGACAAGTCTTGTGTTTTCTATAGTCTTTGCTAAGCCATTCCCTTCCAACCATTCGTTTGCTCCTATGCAATATACTTTTTCAGTTATTGAAGTCTGCAGCAACTTCTGATTCACAAAGACTTAATTAGGAACAAGTATGATGATTAAGTAGTATGTTGGTACCAAAATAACCTACATTTTTTCACTCGTTTCTTTTGAATATATAAATATAGCTACGCTGTAAAAACCAAAACATTAAGGCAATTCAAACCATTTGAGTTAAAAAACTAATGAGTACTGTGAACTTAATCCATTTGAGTAATCGAAGCAATTTGAGCAAAATAAAACCCAATAATTGAAAAAAACTGAGTACTGTAAAACCCAACGTGCAACAAAAAACGTTTAAGGAAACTGATTGCTACAAACCATTTGAGTAAAAAAAATCTAATCTATATAAGAACTGTGAACTTACTCCATTTAAGTTGAAGTAATGAGGTATTTAATTAACTCATTACCTTCAACACTGAGTTCAAAACTCTTTTAAAATGAGTAGGACACTCATTTTATTTGATAAAGTTGACAGTTGGGTTTTACAGTGTATACTTTACAGTGTATAATCAGCAAAGGGAACAATTCATTGATGTTTTAAAAAAACAACACTGAAAGCAATGATGAAAATTTAGGATGAAACAGTCAAAGCAGAAAAAAGTAAATGACATTGAAAAAGTATATAAGATTTATATGATAATTGCAAAACACAATAAAATGTATATTTACCAAAGTCTATCTTTTTAAACTGTGATTGTACAAATATTTTACCTTCACTTGAATTTTTTTTAAATGCTTGTACATCAAAAAAAAAAATTCCACGTATTTACTGTTAAAATTTATCAGAGTAATTGTAGTTATGTTTGGCAACAAAATACTTCCTGTTTCCTACTTCTGACTTTTCAGATTAAATTCAATGTTATTTGTGTTTGCATTTGCTTGTGAAATTCAATAATTTCTTAATGCAAATTATATCAATTCATTTTCAGTGAATGAACAGATAACTAACAAATTAGTTAGCGCACAATTTACTTCTTAGCACAATTCAGCAGATTATCAGATCAAATGTATGACAGCCCTAAAAGATGAATTAATGACCAGCTACATATTAATCATGTTTTATAGACAGGTGTTTATTTTAAAAAGTCCAAAGTGCATTATAAACGTGTTCCTCTAAGGCAGGAAGGAAGCGTCATCATCTCCCAGCTCTATGTATATTAAGTTATTTTATCTATTATACCAATACTAAACAGTGTCCTACAGTATCTGAGCTGGTTTTCCAGCCATGAAGGTGTTTCTTACCTCTGAAATAAAGGCATGGCATAAGGAGCCCGAACAGGAGTCTGGAGGAAAACTTCATTGCTGAGCACCTGCTGAACTTTAACACAGAATCTTGTACACTCGCACTCTCAAATGTTCTCCCTCACCGTTCAACTTATTTTTAAAAAATTGACGCATTAACAAAACACTTTATTATATGTAAAATGGATATACTAACAAAAAAATTTATTAGCTATCAAAATAGATTTATTCTAATTTCAGAATTAGCTGACAGTCACTGCAAACCATTAAGAGTCTACAAACCATCTCTTATACAGGAAGTGACTTCACAGATCTGGTCAGCACACCAAAAACTTCCTGGCAGCTTCACCGAACTGAAACAATGCTTTCCAGCACATAAACTCTCTTTTCTTCAACAGCACACATTAGATGTGTGTTTTCTTCAGTTTTAGGAAGCAAGACGCTCTTGTCTTTATTGTTATTCACTAGAAATGTACCTCGTTCAATGTCCACAAGAGTCTTATTTTCTTGTGTCACAGCAGTAGCTTCAGCTTTCTCTGTGTTCCGGCTTTCTTCATCCTGCACAGAAACTTTATCACCTTGTTTTACCTCTTCAGTTTTGTTCATCTGTGTTTCTCCAACCTCCAGGTCTTGATTCTGTCCTTCTCCTGACTCTACAGCATCCTCATCTGCTTTACACTGGGGAAAAATTACATTTAAAAATGAAATATAAAAATATAATATAATAGAGTTATAAATAGTTGTCTATGTTTACTACATATCCCGACAGGTTTCATGCCACTTTAGTTGACACAATCTCAAAAAAAAGGTACACGGTGGTAAAAATAATTTTCCTTAAGGAACCATTTTTTACCTTTGTAAAAGTTGTACCCTAAATGGAACAGAAAAGACCTCCTATGATACTATTCTAAGCGTTTTATGGTACAACTGAAATGAAGTTACACAATTGTTCTCATACAAAAGGTATATAAGTGTTAAACAACTGCTTTATTATAATAGCTATATAAATATTACTGGAAGGGCAAAGTGATTTATGAATAATTTCCATATTAAAACTTGAATCATCATTTGAAAGCATATGTTTAAAGAAACTCATAAACATTGATTATAAAGTTCTGTAAAAAAAAAAACAACTGGTAAAACAAAACTAAAGGTATTGTAAACTAAACATTTAAGGCATTTTTAATAAACAATTTGTAAGCATTTACTGATAAATACAGTTTCATTATTGATATCCGCACCTTTTGGTGTTTGCTTTCCACTACATGAGCTGACAAAAGTCCTGCATATGCAAAGTGTTCATGCAGACATTTTAGTATTGTAAAGCTAATCAAACATTGTGCAAATCTCGTTACAATACTTCTGCATAATTCTATTTCTTCTTTAAAATTAAGTAAATTACATTTAAATTAAACTTTTAAGTGATTACAAAGGTATTATGTGAAAATTGGAGAAAAAACGTTTTATTTTGTACATGGGAGAATGTGTTTCTGTAACAATTTTGGGAAAAGTGTGAAATGTTTAGCCAAAATTAGATCTATTGATTTATGTTAAAGTAGTTTTTTATTCTTTATTGTAAATAGAAAAGGTGCATTTGCACAAAAAGAAACCTATTTTAAAAACAATGTTTAAAATATATTTGATATTTTATATTTACTGAAAATAAACTGACACATTTTGGATAAAGCAAAATGCCTTTAAATAGTTCTTGAAGGAACACATTTGACACTGTTAAGGTACGAAGTGTCTTGTCACTGTGGTCGTACCTTCATGGATCAGACCTGTACCTTTGATGAAGGAACAATATTGTATCTGCAGGTTTTAAAAACAAAAGGTACATTTTGGCTTCCCATGGTACAAATCATGTCCTTAAAGGAACAAACTGCAGTTGTACAAATGTGTTTTTTTGTCTTAAGGTACATTTCTGTCCCATTAGAAGGTACAGCCCCAGTGACAAGGGTTTGTACCTTCTTTGGTAAAACATAGTTTTTTTTTCTTTTTGCAGTTTTTGTATTTGCGAATCTGTCAGAGGCCGCTGTGTATGCTTTTTCAGATCTCAAATTTCTCTCGTGAGTGCCATTCGCACTTGCTTTCCACCAGAGGCCACTGTCGACTGACTGACTGACCAATTGACTGACCCACCCACTTCCCTAAACCTAACCAATAATGTCTTTAAAAGCAGTCCAGAAAAGAAAAGCCCTCAAGGCCACCTGATTTTACGACGTTTTCAGATGTCACCACGTTCTGACCCTGTTATTTACTTGTTTATTTATTTTATTTTTTTTGCCTGTTGTTTTTGGGAACCATTCTTAACCAGATCCTAACCCTGTTGTTGACTTCGTCCTGCCTCTCAAGTCCTGTGACGTACATGGCGAACCACTGACAAACTGGCGACAGTGAAAAAGTTGTCCACACAGAGGTAAACAGTCAGCTGGTAGTGCAAAAAGAAACAGAAGCCATCTGTGGCATCATACTGCCCCGTAGTGTTTGTTTTAAAAGACGAAATACAGCCATACATAGCTCTGGCTACATAATTCAAACTCTCAAGAAATGTATACAAGGGAACATTTTCACAAAGAGCCAGTGTTCTAATACAATCATGGACACGTTGAAGTGTTGTTCCAAACACAAATGCTTAAGACTGGACACTTTAAAGAGCTCTTATTAACTACTGATGGACATTTCAGGCCCCCATGATCTTTTTATTCTGGAAAGATGTTTGATTTCACACACAGCATGGCTCATCCCTACTATGCACTAATACTTTCAAGCTGACACTCCAGAGGGTAAACCCTTCAAAGTGTTTAGGGCATAGGGGTGAGCCCTCCTGAATTGAAATTCCTAATGAATGCTTTTGAACTCTCAAGGTGTGTTTTTGTTTGTATTATTATAGTATTACTATTATATTATTGCACATGATGAATATTGAACATTCATTTATTATTCATTCTTCTTTGGCTTAGTTCCTTATTAATCAGGGGTCACCACATCGGAATGAACAGCCAACTATTCCAGGATATGTTTTACGCAGCAGATGCCCTTTCAGCCACAACCCAGTACTGGGAAACACCCACACACTCTCTCGTTCACCCACACTCATATACTACGCCCAATTTAGTTCATCCAATTCACCTATAGTGCATGGACTGTGGGGGAAACCGGGGCACCTTGAGGAAACCCACGCCAACATGGAGAGAACATGCAAACTCCAGACAGAAATGGAATATTGAACACCTCTATAAAACTGAACAAAGTAGTGAGGGTGTTGAAGAGTTACCTTGTTACCTTGTGTGACTTGTTTGTCTTGCTGTCTTTTGAGGTAAACGTAGGTCAACAGTGCACAGATGAAGAGCAGAGTTACAATAATGTAAATCATCAAGACAATCTCCAAACTACCTGTGAGAAAAAAAGTGATAATGCAAGCATCTCAGAGAATATAATAACATTTAACAATTTTTTATCATTTAAAATCATATTAATTGCGTAATAATATAGTTTTCCTAAAGAGACCAACCTAAGCTCATTCTGTTTACATACACCACTTTGTAAATTTCTGGAGAGCACAAAATACATTCACAAGCTACGTTTTAATTTTTTTTTTTTTTTTTGCGAATCCACCAGAGGCCACTGTGTATGCTTTTTGAGATCTCAAATTTCTTTCGCAAGTGGCATTCGAGCCTGCTGTTCTCAGAAATCCACCAGAGGCTGCTGTCGACTGACAGACTGACACCCACCCCCTTCCCTAAACCCAACCGATAGTGTTTTAAAAAGCACCGAATAACCCCTCACTACCTTCCCTAAACTCAACCGACAGTGTTTTCAAAACAGCCCTTGCAGCTGCTTGATTTTTACCACATTTTCAGATTTTATCACATTCTCACCCTGTTATTTACTTGTTTATTTAATTTTTTTGCCTTTATTTTGGTCTTACATGCTTTCTAAAAACATTCTTTATCGCACTTGAACCCCTTGGTCGCAGTCAACTACACTACGTGTCTTAAATCCTCCGATGTGCACTGCAAACCACTAGACAAACTAGTAACAGTAAAAAAGCTGTCCACATACAGGTAAGTAAGAGGTAAATGCAAAAAGAAACGGCATCATACCGCCGCTTAGACAAAATACAGCCATACGTTCCTCTGGCAACATAATTCACAATCTCGAGAAATGTATAGGGCTACCTTTTCAGAATGAGCCTATGTTGCAAGAGACCCTAAATTTGAACCCAAAATACCAACGTAATCCATGAACCAACGCCTGAAATGAATTACTTTACAAAACCCTGAACACCAGAAAAAATGTAAGAAATTTCAATAGCAATAAAGACTCACTGTTTGCTGTGACCATTGTAGGCATGTTGGAAACTGTATGAAAATAATCTGTAAAAAAATATATAATTGTATTTAATGCAATATTTCTTAGATCTGACATTATATTGCTAAAAGTGGTCATGAAATTTACTCTTATTTTTGTACACTGTAAAACCCCAAAATTTATAGCAACTCAAACCATTTGAGGAAACCGATTGCAACAAACCATTTAAGCTCAAAAACTAATACTAATGATAACTGTGAATTTAATCCATTTGAGTAAATGAAGCAATTTTAGCACAGTAAAACCCAATAAATGAAGAGAACTCAAACCAACTGAGTACTGTAAAACCCAGTTAAGGCAACTCAAACTGTTTGAGGAAACCGATTGCAAAAAAAAAACAAAAAAACATTTGAGTTAAAAACTTATCTATATGAGTACTATAAGCTTACTCCATTTAAGTTGAAGTAATGAGGTATTTAATTAACTCAATACCCTCAACACTGAGTTCAAAACTCTTTTCAAATGAGTAAAATTAACTTTCAGTAAGTTTTGAGTTAACCGCACTCATTTCATTTGATAAAGTTGACTGTTGGGTTTTACAGAGTATGAACATAATATTTCTTAATATCCCCCTTAAAACAATTTTTCTTGACTTCCTG
The DNA here is from genome assembly GCF_052040795.2 of Danio rerio. Lineage (NCBI taxonomy): Eukaryota > Metazoa > Chordata > Actinopteri > Cypriniformes > Danionidae > Danio > Danio rerio. The sequence continues at coordinate 8,234,979 of NC_141041.1, forward strand.
GTAACATGGAATTTCTTTGAGGCGGAGCTATCAGTTATTTAGGGTGGGGCTATCAGTGGGTGTCTTGTTTCTCATTCTGATTATTGTGAAAAGTGCTATACAAATAAACTTGAATCCAACTGAATTGCTCTAAATTCCTTCATTCGTCAATTTTCCTTCATTTTATTAGAAACCTCAATCTTTCAACAACCCAATCGGTTGCCAAAGAGCAAAATAATACATCGCCCTACATTTCATTCTCATTTCAGGACCATTTCAAGTGGATGTCTATCACACAACATAGGCTCATTCTTAAAACGTAGCTCTATTTCAGACATCCCAAGTCTCCCGGAAGTTCCGAGAGTCTCCCGCAAATGCATAGAGACTCCCGGATACACGCAAACGACTGAATGATAATCTCCCGGAAATCGTGCGTCTCCCATCCGGTCCTTAAATACATTGCACACCTCTCTCCACAGCATCCCTTCCCACTCTTCAGATTGGTTGCGCACTATTGGTTGCAGCCACGTCGCATGCCTCCCCTCCCCTCCCCACCCCAAACCTCCCGCAAATTCTGTCTCGCCGGAAATGACTTTTCTTAACTTGGGATGTCTGCTATATACAATTCTGGAGACTGCAAATTATGCAGCCAAAGCTACATATGGGGAAGTCCAGTGAAGAACGGTTTCCGAAAGCAGGTAAGACAAAAACAAAAGCTAAAAAATAAAATAAACAAGTAGATAACAGGGTGAGAACGTGGTAAAATCTGAAAACATGCTAAAAAATTAGGGGGCTTTTCTTTTTCTGGATTGCTTTTGAAAACACTGCGGTTGGGTTTAGAGAAGTGGGTGGGCGCTGGTCAATTGCTGCTTTTTAAAACACTATTGGTTGGGTTTAGGGAAGGGGAAGGATCGGTCGGTTAGTCTGTCAGTCGACAGTGGCCTATGGTGGATTGACATGAGAACAACAGCCGCGAATTGCACTTGCATTTGAGATCTAAAAAAGTATACACATCGCCCTCTGGTGGATTCGCAAAAACTGTAGCTCATGGGATTTATTTTGCTCTCTACAATGTATATGGGATGTTTAATCAGAATGAGCCTGGGTTGCTGTCATGATAACGGAAAATCTTCATTTTATGATGATTTTAAACAACCTATTGCATGTATTAATGGCAAGTTCATCAGTTTCTTGGCTTTATGTTCTTACCATTAGTAGTTGTTTCTAGTTCACTAATGCTGATGAATACATTTGTTCCAGTGCCATTCCTCTTTTCCAGATCTGGTATATCTTGAGTCACTTCACAAACATAATGACCTGCATCATTCTTCAGAATATTTGTGAGGTGGAGAGTTGAACAGCTCTTGTTTTGATGTTCTTGGAGTTTCTGCTTTGGATCTGAAAGTTTTCTCTCATTGATGTACCAAACGACTTTAACACTGTGTGTGAATTGATTCCAGCAGCAGCTGATTTGAGCAGACTCTCCTTCATTCACAGTGATCCTGGATGGACTCTGATTCACACACAACTCACTTGAACCTGCAAGAAAAAAAAGTAATTAGGATGTACTGATGTATTCACAGCATTACATTTTGGGTTGTTGGGACCTCTAGAGAAGCATTCAAAGAAAAATGGATGAATAATTAGACAGAATAATAATAGTGAGAAACCGGGGATAGTTGTAATATTATTTTTTTTTACATTTCTCTCTATATATTTATATATAGAATATAAATGGCATAGATGTTATCTGTTCTTTAAAAGATTTCATTGATTAAAGAAAAAAGGCTGTTCAAAACCTGCCGGGCCTAATATGGAAAAATCATTCCTCCAACAACTGCAATCAGATTTTGTCATTAACTGCCAATAAGTCCTTTACATCACTGAACTTTTGGTCCTCTCTTCAGTGAAGAATTGTTTTAATTCTGACAGATTGGAGAGTTTTTAAAGCTTAAACCACCTGTTTAAGGTCATGCCATGGCATCTTGTCATGACGGTCAGTGACCACCGGAGGTGGTCAAAAGACTACAAGTTCATACAGTCCACGCGCATACACCGGAACACCTACACTGACCTGTCATCACATCTGTTTTGTGTTACCGTTGATTATCTGGACTATTTATACAACCATTTCACCACAGTTTGTCATCGCGTCGTTTGTCTTTCTTGTAACCAGTAAGTCTGTGAACTACCACCCTCCGGTGGTGACTGACCGTCATGACACATCTCAATCAGGTTAACATCCAGACTTTAACTAGGCTAGTCCAAACATTATTTAATTTTTTTAACCATTCATATTTTTTAAGGGGCAGCATGGTGGCTCAGTGGTTAGCACTGATGCCTCACAGCAAGAAGGTTGTTGTTTCGAGTCCCAGTCAGACCAGTTGGCATTTCTGTGTGTTGTCCCCGTGTTGGTGTGTGTTTCCTTTGGTTGCTCCGGTTTCCCCCACAGTTCAACGACATGCGCTATAGGTGAATTAAATAAACTAAATTGGCCATAGTGTATGAGCGTGTGTGAATACAACAGTGTATGGGTGTTTCCCAGTACTGGGTAGCAGCTGGAAGGGCATCTGCTGCGTAAAACATATGCTGGAATAGTTGGCATTTCATTCCCCTGATAAATAAGGGATTAGGCCAAAGGAAACCTAATGAATGAAGGAACTTTTTGGTATTAATACCTACTGCGACTATAAATGAAACCATGTTACCGATTTTGATGGTCCATTTGCACATTTTGTTGACTTTTATCCTGTAATAACATTTACAACTAATTATTATCAGGGTTTTAGCAGATCTGGTGACACTGCTCTATCAACAGACATGTCAATTTACTGTACACTAAGCCTAAACTTAAAGTCTAATACTCCAATGAGAACTGGTTTGAATGTAGCTAATGTAACTTATAATTAGGCCCACACGGAATCTGCGTGCACAGAATTCCGCAGATTTTTAGCCCATCATTGATTCTGTTTATTTACTTGTGTAAATGTGTTTAAACTTATATTTATTCAGTTTTTAAATTAATTTCAGTAATATTATTGACTAATAATGTATTTACAATACAGTTTGAAAAGTAATATTCTGTCTTTTAGTAGATATATTGTATAGAAGACTTGCTTTGTTTACCAAATAAAATGGATCTAATTAAATTTGCATGTAAACATTAAATACGAGTTAAAAAGGTATTACTTTTTAGTTCATACAGTATATTGAAGTTTTAGTTATGATACTCCCAAAATCATTCTGCATAAATCCACAGATTTTTAACTAAATTCTGCACAGAAATAACAAAAAATGCCCGCAGATTCCGTCTTGCCCTACTTATGATCAATGAATTATGTTAAATTGATCATTTAAAAACTGCATTTTCTATTTACTCTAATAATAATCTTTATCCTCGTGTAATTTTAACATTGGTTGTACCTGTATTGCTAATTCTGTATATGCTAGCACACTACCTGACAAAAGTCTTGTCCTTGACTCCAATTGTAAGAGCAACAAACAACAACTTGACTTCCAGTTAATCATTTGGAAAAGTGCCAGAATATAGATTTTTCTGATGAATCATCGGTTGAACTGGATCCCAATCATCACAAATACTGTGGAAGATTTACTGGAACCCGCATGGATCCAATATTCTCACAAAAACCAGTCAAGTTTGGTGAAGGAAAAATCATGGTTTGGGGTTACATTTAGTATCGGAGCATGCGAGAGATCTGCAGAGTGGATGGCATCAGCTTTAACATCAAACCACTTCACATTTACCACTGCACCATGCACAATGCACAGTATATTCTATACTGTGCATTATTTCTATTAAGTGACAAGACTTTAGTCTTACTGTCCTAATTAAATAATTAAATATCAAGACATGGTCATATTTTATTAATCTAGAGGCCTTTGTCTTTCAGATAAGCCACTTCTGATACTATATGATCACCTAGAAGTCAAGTTATCATTCGTTGTTTCTTAAAAACTAGGATGGACAACAAGACGTCTGTCTGGAAGTGCATATATTATATACCTGATATCACCTGAATCACTTAAATGTGACAAATCAGGAAAGGGGCAAATACTTTTGCACTACACTGTAAATACAGCACTTCATAATGTTCTGAAGAGAAGAGAAATTTACCTGAGCAGACGATTGACAGAGTGATGGTGCTCCCTAGAGATAAAGACATGTTGGGATCTGATGTTGTGTCTGAAGTAGTTTCATGCGGATAAGAAACTGAGGAAATAAAGCCTTGTAGAGAAGATGAAACAGATTTATGACTTTATTAATGGTGGTTATTTAGTACTGGAGATAGCATAACATGTATTTTGTGAGAAGAATCTCACCAGTCGTAGTTTCTAGATCACTAATGCTGATGGATATATTTGTTCCAGTGCCATTTTTCTTTTCCAGGACTGGTATATCTTGAGTCACTTCACAAACATAATGACCTGTATCATTATTCAGTATGTTTGTGAGGTGGAGAATTGAACAGCTCTTTGTTTGATGATCTTGGAGTTTTTGCTTTGGATCTGAAAGTTTTGTCTCATTGATGTACCAAACAACTTTAACACTGTATGTGGATGTATTCCAGCAGCAGCTGATTTGAGCAGACTCTCCTTCATTCACAGTGATGCTGGATGGACTCTGATACACAGACAACTCACTTGAACCTGCGAGAGAAGTGAAAAACACAAAGGAGACGCACATGAATGATCATACTTGCTGTTGCTCCTGCTCTCTTGTAGCTTTTAGTGACTTAAAATTTTTTTACAAATTTTGATCTCCGTGTTTAACTGTGACCAACAATTCTATTGTTGGGCTTACAAGTAACAAATTTCGGCAGGTGTTTTTTTTAGTTTTTGCAATTGTTTTATGGGAATCGGTCACTGAGATTTCAACTATTCAGTCATAACCAGTATGTATTTCAAATGTGACATTTTTATATACCACTATTTATTCATAAGATATTGAGTTTTTATTTATAAGATAATGCAATTTATTCAGTAGTAAATCAGCTTGTACACTCTCAGAAATAAAAGTACCAAACAGGTCACTGTGGAGTTATCGTTTATAAGGCTACTCTTTTGTACCGAACAGGTCTATATTTGTACTTTAAAGGGTAGACTTATGTACCTGCTACAATAGGGTACACATTTGTATTTTTTAGGTACTAATTGATACTCAAATTTTGGACCTGACAGGTAAGATTTTTTTCCTTTTTTTCTAAGATCTGTATTATCTATTTAAAGTTTGCATTAAATTAATTTATACAATGGCTGCGTCCGAAACCGCATACATCCATACTATATAGTACGTTAAAATCTTCTGGCGAGACTCTGAAGTGCACATCCCATGCACTCTGCGCTATCCACGTAAAAGAATTCATGAATGAGAGAGAAGTGACGCAACAGATGCAGTAGGTCATGTGATCATGACAAAATGGCGGATGTAGTACGATTGAACTCTATTTATACTTTTCACATTCATACTGTATAGAATGTACTTTTCTAATGGCAGAGTAGTACGTTTAAATTCAAATGCAGTACCTACTAAGTTGGAGGCGGTTTCAGACGCAACCATAGTTTATTTTGCTAATGCATGCTAGCTTAAACTAAACAATAATTCATGCTAATTCATCCTCCACTGAAATTTTCTTCGGAGGTTTGGAAAGGCAGTTCTCTTATGACATCAGTTTGATGGATTGGGTAAAATATATTTAGCCACGCCCCTTAAACCATTATATTGCTGTGAGTGAAAGATGACAGCAGGAGCACAATAATAAAACCCCGCCTCCTTCTCAATATTCTGTTTCAGATGTGAGTACATATTTACACTGTGATAAAAGTCTGCAGAATCTTCTGGTTCACACAGACTTTAATAGAAAAAGGTGTTTAATTACTTTGTAATAATGATTAAGCACTTGTATAATAATAGATACCAGAATAAAAAAAAAAAGTTCTACTTCTAGTTTCCTTCACTACTTTGTCTCTTTAGACCAGGGGTTCTCAAACTCGATCCTGGAGGTCCGGTGTTCTGCAGATTTTAGCTCCAACTTGCCTCAACACACCTGCAAGGATGTTTCTTGAGCTTCATTAACTAGCCCTGCATGGTCTGATTGGGGTTGGAGCTAAAATCTGCAGGACACCGGACCTCCAGGACCAAGATTGAGAGCCCCTGCTTTAGACTATATAAACATACTGTACATTTAAAAAATGATGTTTGCGTTTTGTTTATACGAACTATTTAAAATGAGCTGAAACAACACAATTCTTCAGTTTTTTGGGGACAACTTAATTGTTTTTTTTTTTTTTGTTAAATCCACTTAAATTTGTAACTTAAAATTGTGCATCCAGTGGTTAAAGCATTGCTATAACTATAAGGAAGCTATAAGGAAACATTGCTATTATTTCTTAATATTAACCAAACAAACCACTGAAACCAATGGTGAGAATTTAAAGTAAAGCAACATCAAAGCAGAAAACATGTAATGACATTGAATATATATATATATATATATATATATATATATATATATATATATATATATATATATATATATATATATATATATATATATATATATAGATGATGATAACAGCAAAATAAAAATACTAGTCACAATCTCTTCATCCAACACTGATGTTCACAGGATTAAGGATGCTATTAATAATGTCAACTAATGTAACAGGGTAACTTGACTATAGTTTTAAAGCTTAATCGTGAATGTGTCAATTTTCCACCTGCACTTAAAAAAGTGTTTTCCAATTGCTTATGCATAAGAAAAGTATAAACGTCCAATTTCTAACCTCTGACATTTCACATTTAATTCAATGAGTTGCTTGAAATAATTTCTTAACAAAAATTATTACTACAAAAATTTCTTTAGTGAATTTGTTGATATATAACTGATATATTAGTAGCTATCAGAAAATCACTTTATTTCATTTTATTTTCGACAGCAATAAAAGATAACTTATTCATAATCATCATTTTTAGCCAACTATTCGCAAGCGCTTACTAAAATAGTTCAAAATGCGTCGTAAATGTCTTCATCTGAGTGCAGGAAGGAAGCATCATCATCTCTCAGCTCTTTGAATATTAAAATACTTTGTTTTTTACTAATACTGAACAACATCCTGCAGTACCTGGCAAGGTTTTCTAGTCATGAAGATGTTTCTTACCTCTAAAATAAAGGCACGACATGAGAAGCCCGAACAGGAGTCTGGAGGAAAACTTCATTTTGGAGCAGCTGCTGAACTTTAACATGTAATCTTTCACACTCGCACGCTCAAATTCTACCTAACTTATTGTATAAAAAATGTATGCATTAACAAAATATTTTATTATAAATAAAAAACGATACAATCTACATTCAGAATATACTGACAGCCAAAGTGCAAACCATTAAGAGTCTCTATATATGCTACAGGAAGTGACATCACAGATCTGATCAGCACACCCCAAATTTCCAGTCGGTTTCACAGAACTGTAACTCTCTCTTCTTCAACATCAGACATTAGACGTGTGTCTTATTCAGTCTTCAAACAAGATTCATTCAGCTTTTCAGTATCCACTAATAAAAAAGTCTCCTTTTCCAGTTTTTCATCTTCTGCCACAGCAGTAGCTTCAGCTTTCTCCGTGTTACCGCTTTCTTCATCCTGCACAGAAACTTTATCGCCTTGTTTGACCTCTTCAGTTTCGTTCATCTGTGTTTCTCCAACCTCCAGGTCTTGATTCTGCCCTTCTCCTGACTCTACAGCATCCTCATCTGCTTTACATATAGAATATAGTATTAGATAAATTGATTAAAATTTATAAACTGCATGTGGTATCGAACATATATTTTCGATTTGTTTACCATGTTTTATTATAACCAAGAGGCAAAAGAAGTGTATTGCTCATTAAAAAACACAGCATGTAAGATTAATTGTTAGATACTGACTATATATAACTAGACCTCCAACCACAAGTTAGTATCTCAGTAATGCTGCAAGTCTTTATATGTTATGTCAGAGTTTCACAAGCCTTCAAGTGTCATGAACTGCATATTTTAAAGTTGTACCAAGCAAGTTTTTTTGTGTGTCGCCATCATTTTTCATTAAGCAAACGCAAATAAAAGAAAGAAAGAAAGTTATTTCTTGTTGTTACATCCTATGATTCATTCATTTTCTTGTCGACTTAGTCCCTTTATTAATCTGGGGGACGCCACAGCGAAATGAACCGCCAACTTATCCAGCAAGTTTTTACGCAGCGGATGCCTTTCCAGCCGCTACCCATCTCTGGGAAACACATACACACACATTCATACACTTTGGACAATTTAGCCTACCCAATTCACCTGCATGCCTGCATGGGACTGTGGGGGAAACGGGAGTACCCGGAGGAAACCCACGCAAACGCAGGCACAAAGAAACGCCAAATGAGCCGAGGATCGAACCAGCGACCCATGGACCTTCTTGCTGTGAGGCGAACGTGCTACCCACTGCGCCACTGCGTCGCCTACATCTCTGCCTCTCTCTCTCATTGAGCAGCGTTCCAAACCAGCCGCACCTGTTTCCAATCAGAGCAAATCGGATTGGTTGCTGTTGATAGAGCTTCCAGGCTTTATTAAGAGGCAGAGCAACAAACCACGGAGAGAGTCCCTGTTTTCCCTATCCCAGTGATTATAGTGCGATATTTAAAACTGTGACATTGTGAATCTTGTGAGATTATAGCGTGAATAAGTGTGACGTGTAACTTTATGTGAAAAGTAAGCCGTGAAGGGAGACGAGTGCTGATTTATTTTGGGTTTATCCTTTAAGTTTTCTCCTGTCTCTAGGCTTCAGTCCAGCGGAATTGGTATTTGGCCATGCTATAGGAGGACCCTTGAAATTGTTGAGTGAACAGCTGTTTAACTTTGACTTGTATTTCAGTGCAGAAAATACAACAAACATTATTTTAATTTGTTCCTTATTATTTTTATTTATTTGATTTGCTTTTTCAAAATAAATAGTATTTAAATTTTTATTCTTGCAGCACATCTCAAAAAGAGTTAGAGCAGTACTTTTTAATGTTGCCATTCATTTTCACAACACCTAAAAGACATTTAGGGTCTGAAGACACCAAGTGATGAAGAGTTTCAGGTGACATTTTGTCTCATTCTTCCTGCAAACAAGTTTGAAGGTTGACAACAGTCTGGGGTTTTCATTGTCGCATTTTGCGCTTCAAAATGTGCCACACATTCTCTATTGGAAACAGGTCAGGGCTGCAGGCAGGCCAGTCAAGTACCTGTATCTTCTTCCTCCACAGCCAGGACTTCTACAGCATTTATTAATATAGTTATGTACTGATGCATTTTTAAAATCTAAATTTGTGCCAGTTAACATTAGTTGATTCACTGTGAGTGTTTTAAGTGTGATTTGGTCCCATTCTTCCTGCAAACAAGTCTTAAGGTGGGCAACTGTTGTTTTCTTGTCACATGTTGCGCTTCAAAATGCACCACACATTATCTGTTGGAGACAGGTCGGGACTGCTGGCAGGCCAGTCAAGTACCTGTATCCTCTTCCACCACAGCCAGGACTTGTACAGCATTTATTTTTGTATACTTTTTCAAAACTGCTGATTGTAAGTGAAAATAAATTACCTTTTAGCAAGGCGTTATAAATGTAAATAGACTTTGCCAGAGAAAAAAAAAATCTATCTTAAGCCGATAGGTTGAAATAAAAACAAAACACAATATAATATAACACATTACTTTGCTTCAAAAGGAGAAGTCACATTTAGTATCTTTTAAAAAGCCACTCATGATTGTATTATTTCACTTGACACAGTGATATCGAAGCATGCATTGATCTTTTTGGCGATGGAGTTTAGACTAACTATTTCCAAACTATTTTGATTTCTGCATTTTATAACGCCTTTGACGTTATTAAAATCAACCCAGTTAATATATGCAGTATGCACAGCAGCAACAAGATAAAGCATAATGGATTCTGAAATGTTAAATAAAAGTAGATTCCAGTGTGTTTAGCAACTTACAAAATAAACACTGAATATATAGAGTCAAGCCCCAAATATATAGTCAAGCCACAAATTATTCATACCTCTGAATAATATATATATATATATATATATATATATATATATATATATATATATATATATATATATATATATATATATATATATATATATATATATATAAACAATAAGGTTTCATTCATTATTTTTAGTAATATATTTACCTGGTTTTGATACCGTATCACGTTTGTAGTCTCTGTTGAGGTAAAAGAAGGCCATCAGCAGACAGATAAAAGGCAGACTTCTCAAAATGTAAATCATCACAATATTCCCCGAACTACCTGTAAAAGATATGAATTTTTAAATAAACATAAAAAAATCAAATAAGTGCATATTTATGGCTAAAATATGATTGTTAAAATATAAAATAATATCTTACTCTTTTTTTGAGGCTCCTGTTGATTTTTATTATCTTCTAGACTGGGGTGGTGAAATACATCTGGTTTTCCTTTAGTGATAATTATTAAAGACAACAATTATTTCTGACATTTATCTTACTAATTTAAGACTATTGTGAATTTATAAAAAAAAAATTATATATATATATATATATATATATATATATATATATATATATATATATATATATATATATATATATATATATATATATATATAATTATTATTATTATTATTATTAATTTTGAATGAAATGAGACAGGGACAACCCAAATCAACAATTTAATTGATAATAATAAATAATATATAATATATAAATAATAATTTATATATAATGTTTTCCAATAACAAGGTGTAAATACTCACTGGAGGTTGAGCTGGGAACCGTGTAAACATACTCTGCAAAACAGAAATAAAGGGGGTTATGTCTTAAAGGGATAGTTAGTTTAGATTAGATTCAACTTTATTGTCATTACACATGTAAAAGGCAATGAAATGCAGTTTAGATCCAATCAGGAGTGCAATAGCAGCAAGTGCAGGATACAGGAATAAGTTATAAAGTGCAGTTATAGAAAAACTATGGTGATATTTACTAATTGATGTACTATGAACATCATATACAGGTTGTATTAGCTATGAACAGAGATTTACAAAAAAAGTTTCCTTTTCTGTCATCATTTATTCACTTTTTTACACGTTTCAACCCATTATGTGCTTATTTCCTTTGTTGAACACAAAAGAAGATATTTTGAAACATGTTGATAACCTGTATCCATTGACTAGTATTTATTTTTCCTACTTATTTTTATTTTAAATATATTTGTACCCAAAGAGTTCACAGTGATACCTCATAGGTACATATTAGTGCCCAAATGTGCCTAAAAATACCTTTGAGAGACCATTATGGACCCTTTAGATATAAATATGTACCTTTCAAAAGGTACTGCCCCAGGGCAGGTCCTGTACCTTTATTTCTTAGAGTGTACTATGGAAGTCAATAGTTACAGGTTTTCAGCTTTTTTTTTAAAATATCGTATTCTGTGTTCAACAGAAGAAACTCATAAATTTTTGAAGGAGAGTAAATACTGAGTAAATATTATTTTGTGAACCGTCTCTTTAATGCAGACCTATTTAAATGATAGCTATATTGTGATGTGATATACATTTTTTTATGAAATCACAACACATGTCTTTGAATTTGAATATTTTAAATGCAGTTTTCATCTGACCTTCAGTAGTTGTATGGATTTCATTGACGTACAGCATCATTCTGTTTCCTTCATATTCCATCAGAACTGGTATATCTTGAATGGCTTTACAAACATAATCTCCCGTGTCATTTGGAATTGTATAGATGATGTTTAGTACAGAACAGTTTTCCTCTAAAGATGTTTGGTTGAGTCGCTTTTCGTCAGATATTCGTTCCTCGTCTTTGTACCAAACTACTTTCAGACTTTTATTTATCTCTGTTCTTTTGTTCCAGCAGCAGATGATTTGAGCAGATTCTCCTTCATTTACAGTGATGTTGGGCAGATTAGGATCCACAGACACCTCCTCATATGAACCTGTGAGAGAAAAATAATAAGGGAAATCATCCAACACAGGGTAATTGGGAAAATGTGCCCAGGGCTACATTTTTGAGAACTGAGAAATATGCCCTGGCGGGTACATATGGATGCATTTTGTGTGTAAAAACGAATGCTACAGGACGGTACTGCTGACAATTACCTCCGTATTTACATTTGAATAAAATTCATTATTGGATTTACTTAAATTTTAAAGGTAAGTCGTTTATTTGGGCAAAATTTAATCAAACCAAAAAAGTGATTAGTTACTTAAAGGGAGTAAACCAATTGCCTCAAAAGCAACAAGTTGACTTTACAAAAATAATGCAAGTAAAATATCTTGGAATTTGGTATTGCTAAGTGGACTTAATTTTATATATATATATATATATATATATATATATATATATATATATATATATATATATATATATATAATTATGCAAATGGTACTTTTTTAAGTTAACTAATCACTTTCTACACTTCCAGACTGTTTTAGCAGATTTTTTCAGAAAATTGCTCTAATATGTCACAATATTACATATTTAGTGCATCATTAAGTCTATAAAATCTACAATTATAGCCTGTGTTGAATCTAAAAAACACACTGGAGTCTGAAAGAGCAGATTTATTTCACTGTATATCATTTTGCTTGAAAAAGAAAAACTGGGGAAAAAATCTAACATAATAAAGGTGTATTGGAAAAAAAGTGATTAGCTTTCTTTTTTTAAGTGAGTACAATTTGCATAATTACAAAAATTAGGTCATCTGAACAGTTTCAAGTTACAATGAGTTTACTTGCATTATTTATGTGAAGTCAACTTGTAGTTTTTAATGCAATTGGTTTATTCACTTTAAGTAACTATTCACTTTTTACAGTGTATGTAGTTGAACATTACTACATTTAATTTGGTTAAATTAGGCCCATATTATTTCATATTATTCATTATTATATTATCTAATCTTTTTTTTTTTTTTTTTGAGTGTATAGCTCCCAAAATAAAAATGGCTTATAATTTTGACTTCAAATTTCTCGTATGATTAATCCTACTTTTTGTCTTAAACCTACACAAAATAATCGGCGGTTCAGACTGCATGTTGTTCTTACCTTTGAAGCAAATGCAGGACAATGTGAAGCCACAGATCAAAGTGCAGTAAAACCTCATTTCTATGTGATTAAATCCCCCAAGCTAACATAAACAAAGAGAGAGAGCTGCTCACATAAAAACACACAGAGAATCGTCCTTGCGTGTCGCCGTCTTCATCATGTGATCAAATCTTCTCTTTCACTTCTGTCTTTGGTCAAGCTGAAGTAAAAATGTGGCTGAAGAAAAAGTGTGGCTGTTACACATTATAAAAGTTTTCCAATAACACTTTTCACTCATTTGAATATTCTAAAAATGGACCAAACATTGTACTAAATTCAACATTCATTGCATTGAAAACCATGAAATTAAATAAGTCAATAAAAACAAATAAACAAATAAGCAAACAAACAAATAAATAAGTACATAAATAATATTTTTTGCAAGAGATCAATAATAATTTAATAATAATAATAAAGATTATCAATGTTAGTTTGATCAATGTTAAAAGCATCTAATTTGTGTTTGACAAAAATATAATGATACCTTAAATTATGTTGGGTTATTTTTTTATTTTTTATTTTTTTCATTTGCAAGATAAAACTGCTGTTTTCATTACAAAAGTAAGCAAGTACAAATATCGGAGTCAAAATGAGTAATAGTTAAAATAACTACAGAATTGTCCCAAAAAAGTATGGTCTATGATTGCCTACTTTTCATTAATAATTAAGTTATGTGTGAAATGTATTTAATTTATGTTTTCAAATACATATTCAAAACTTAAATATACATTTGTATACACGGAAGCAGTAAAATACAACTCACTGCCATGTATTCAATTAAAAATATAACATTTAACATCAATTTTTTAGAAATTGACAAAAAGTATTTGCTTGTGTTTCTATTTGTATGTGATATGAAAATAGTTTTTCCTCAAATAAATCATTTAATTTGAGAAATTCCCTACTAAATGATGAATAATATAATATAATATAATATAATATAATATAATATAATATAATAAAATATAATATAATATAGTATAATATAATAAAATATAATATAATATAATATAATATAATATAATATAATATAATATAATAAAATATAATAAAATATAATATAATATAGTATAATATAATAAAATATAATATAATATAATATAGTATAATATAATAAAATATAATATAATATAATATAATATAATATAATATAAATAAAATAAAATAAAATAAAATATAGTATAATATAATAAAATATAATATAATATAATATAATATAATATAATATAAATAAAATAAAATAAAATAAAATAAAATAAAATAAAATAAAATAAAATAAAATATAATATAATATAATATAATATAATATAAATAAAATAAAATAAAATAAAATAAAATATAGTATAATATAATATAATATAATGTAAATAAAATAAAATAAAGTATAATATAATATAATAAAATATAACAAAATATAATATAATATAATATAATATATTATAATATAATATAACACAATATAATATAATTTGAACTCATTCATTTATTTTCCTTCGGCTTAGTCTCTTATTTATTAGGGTCACTGGTTTGAGTCCAAACTGAGCCAGTTGGCATTTCTGTATGGAGTTTGCATGTTCTCCCCGTGTTCGCAGTTCACATGGGTTTCCTCCGGGTGCTCCGGTTTCCCCCACAGTCCAAAGACATCCGCAAAAAGCGAATAGAATAAGTTAAATACTCCGTAGTGTATGAGCCTGAATGTGAGAGTGTATGGATGTTTGCTAAACATATTTCCTCAGTTTTTATTACAAGTGTTCAAATAAATGAGGAAAATTCTCAAAGATGAACTTCAGAAAGACTATTAATTTCGTTATGCATGCATTGTAAAAAATATGTTGCTTCCAAAATGGTTTTACAAACATAATCTTCCGTGTCATTTGTAATTGTATAGATGATGTTTAGTACAGAACAGTCTAAAGATGTTTGGTACAAGGACGAGGAATGAATATCTAAAGAAA
The DNA here is from genome assembly GCF_052040795.2 of Danio rerio. NCBI lineage: Eukaryota > Metazoa > Chordata > Actinopteri > Cypriniformes > Danionidae > Danio > Danio rerio. Next base: position 8,250,081 of record NC_141041.1, read on the forward strand.
AGCGACTCAACCAAACTACTTTCAGACTTTTGTTTGTCTCTGTTCTTTTGTTTCAGCAGCAGATGACTTGAGCAGATTCTCCTTCATTTACAGTAATGTGGTGCAGACTCTGATTCACAGACACCTCCTCAAATGAACCTGTGAGAGAGAGATAATAAGGAAATCATTCAACACAGGGTCATTGGGAAAATGTGCCCAGGGCTACATTTTTGAGAACTGAGAAATATGCTCTGGCAGGTACATATGGATGCATTTTGTATGTAAAAACAAATGCTACAGGATGATACTGCTGACAATTACCTCCGTATTTACATAAATAATAAAATTATTCATTGGATTTACTACAATTTTAAAGGTAAGTCGTTTATTTGAGAAACATTTAATGAAAATAAAAAAAGGGATTAGTTACTTAAGCGAGTTAACCAATTGCCTTAAAAGCAACAAGTTGACTTTACAAAAATAATGCAAGTAAATTAACTTGGAAATGCTAAGTGGACTTAATTTTTATAATTATGCAAATGGTACTATATGCATTGTAAAAAATGTTGCTAAGTTAAAATTTTAGGCTGAATCCATTTAACCTTACAAGTCTTTTCATTCATTCATTCATTTTCTTGTCGGCTTAGTCCCTTTATTAATCCGGGGTCGCCACAGCGTAATGAACCGGCAACTTATCCAGCAAGTTTTTACGCAGCGGATGCCCTTCCAGCTGCAACCTATCTCTGGGAAACATCCACACACACACTCATACACTACGGACAATTTAGCCTACCCAATTCACCTGTACCGCATGTCTTTCGGACTGTGGGGGAAACCGGAGCACCCGGAGAAAACCCACGCTAAGGCAGGGAGAACATGCAAACTCAACGCCAACTGAGCCAAGGTTCAAACCAGCGACCCAGCGACTTTCTTACTGTGAGGCGACAGCACTAAAAATGACTTGTGGGCGCCACTGCCTTGCCCACAAGTCATTTTAACTTTCATCAATTAAACTCCAAACATCAAGTCAATATTTGTTAAGCTTTAAAACAAATTGTATGTTGAAACCTAATTAGCTTTTGAAATCATGTTAAAGTAATATAAAACTGTTGCCATTTTTTACTATGTAATTTGTTACAGTGTGCTGAAATTTGTGTTCTCATGTCTCTTTGTTAACATTCTGCAGGCTGTGCATGTGAAGTTCTTTTAGCTGCTGTGGTTGGTTTGGTTTGGCCTCTTTTTGCTGATGCATCTGTGATGCCCATGAATGTTTTTGTTTTTTGTAGTTTAATGCAATGATGTTCTTAAGATATGACTGGTCACTACACAACGATTCAGATAAAGATATACTGAGAACAAAGCTGCAGACTGCAGCACACTGAAATGATTCATTGGATTTACTAAATGTTTTTAAGTGAGTGGTTGCAAACAATTTATTTGGGCTGAGTTTAAACAAACAAATCCATTTAATTGGTTTGTTTAAATTCAACCCATATAAGTTGCTTGCAACCACTCACTTAAAAAAAAAACTAATATATCCAATGGATGTTTTTTTACAGTGCATTTAAACAAGCTCTTCAACCAATTTAAGATATTATTTTACATCTGTATCACATTTAATAGATGGTTCACCCCACAAAAATGAAGCCATTTACTCATTCCACACTGGTTCAAAACATGTTTGAGTTTCTTTGTCGAACACAAAAGAAGATACACTGAAAACCCTAATAAGTTGACTGAACTAAATTAATCGAGTGAACTCGTTGCATCAATTTAATTGAGTAACAGAGTCTCCCAAAACTTGTATATTTAAGTTTATTTAACTTGTCGGTTTTGTAGACTGTGCTTAAATTGTTATATAATAGATATAAGTGTTGTACCTCCGCTTCAGCCATCTGATCTTAAAGGGGTTTTTTCACATGGGGGTTTTGTCAGGAAGTGGTCAAACAACATCTTGAGAAACAGGACGTCCATTTAGTCCTATGAACAGAGAAAGGTCTGCATGAGTGGGCTTGTGGTTTTTAAGATATCTACTATGTCTTTTACAAACCTTCAGTTAAAGGGGACCTCAGGTATTACAGTTAAATAAAAAGTAAATGATGTCCATCACTGAGTTTTATTCAGTCTCAGGCCCTATCCACATGACAATGGATTGAAGTCAGTCTGCTGAAGTTTAACCTATTAACTGTTCGCCATTGCATGTTTAAACATTTAAGTCCTCCTATATGCTTAAAGGGATAGTTCACCCAAAACTGAAAGTTTAGACATCGTTTGCCCTTCCTCCACTTGTTCCAAACCTGTTTGATTTTCTTTCTTCTGTTAAACACAAAAGTGGCACAGTGGCTCAGTGGTTAACACCTTTGGCAGCAATTACAGCCTCGAGTCTTTTTGAATTTGATGCCACAAGCCTGGCACACCTGTCTTTGAACGTTTTTGCCCATTCCACTTTGCAGTACTTCTCGAACTCTATCAAGTTGGATGGGAAGCGACGGTGCACAGCCATTTTCAGAGATGTTCAATAGGATTTAGGTCTGGGCTCTGGCTCTGCCACTTAAGGACATTCACTGAGTTGTTGTGAAGCCACTCCACTGATTGTTTGGCGGTGTGCTTTGGGTCATTGTCCTGCTGGAAGATGAACCGTCGCCACAGTCTGAGGTCAAGAGCACTCTGAAGCAGGTTTTCATTCAGGATGTCTCTGTACATTGCTGCACTCATCTTTCCCTTTATACTGACTTGCCTTCCAGTTCCTGCTGCTAAAAAACATCCCCACAGCATGATGCTGCACCCACCATGCTTCACTGTAGGGATGGTATTCGCCTGGTGATGAGCGGTGCCTGGTTTTCTCCAAATGTAACGCCTGGCATTCACTCCAAAGAGTTCAATTTTAGTCTCATCAGACCAGAGAATTTTGTTTCTTATGGTCTAATGTCTTTTGGCAAATTCGGGGAGTGGCTTCAGTCTGGCCACGCCATCATACATGCCACAGGAAAATGCTGGAGCTCAGACAGAGTGACCATTGGGTTATTGATCGCCTCCCTGACAAAAGTCCTTCTCCCCCAATCACTCAGCTTAGATGGAGGCCACTGTGCACATTGGAACTTTCAGAGCAGCAGAAGACTTTCTGTAACCTTCGCCAGCCTTGTGCCTTGAGACAATCCTGTGTTGGAGGTCTACAGACAATTCCTCTATCTTCATGCTTGGTTTGTGCTTTGACATGCACTGTCAACTCTGGGATCATATATAGACAGGTGTATGCCTTTTCAAATCATGTCCAACCAACTGAATTTACCACATGTGAACTACAATTAAGCTGCTGAAACATCTCAAGAATGATCAGTGGAAACAGAATACATCTGAGCTCAATTAAAAGCATCACTGCAAAGGCTGTGAATACTGATGTACATGTGATTTTTCAGCTTTTTTATTTTTTAATAAATTTGCAACAGTTTCTTTTTTCTACATTGTCATTATGGGGTATTGTGTGTAGAATTTGGGGAAAATAAATTAATATTTTTTTGTAGTAAGGTTGTAACATAAAAAAATAAATAAATTTGGAAAAAGTGAAGCACTGTTTAAATGTTTTCCGGATGCACTGTACATATTTTGTTTTTCCAGTTTGATGGCTTCTGACACCATTTTTACACTTTTTCGATCAAAAGCTTGTGCTCTCCAACAGCTGCACATAACATGCGCAGTAGAAAAAGCATTAAATATACACATTATATAACAAAAAATATATATGATTACCATGAACAAACTATGAAAGATGGCTCTTACACTAAATTTTTTTTGTTTTTTGTTTAAATTCAGTCCATTTAAATTGTTTGCAACCACCTACTTAAATGCAATTAGTCTTTTTGTCAGTGTACTAATATGACATAACCATTTTATAAAAGCAATAATCCCCATCAAGCTGTGGTTTAAATGGCATCTACAACAATAAAACTCTGCTTTTTGTATGTAAAATACAATTTCAGTATATAGTTTGGACTGATGGAGAATTCTATGACCTTTCTATGTGTTTATAAGAACATGACAACATCATCATAGCATGAAATAATCAATGCAGCAGCACTCAGTGGTTTAACATCAAATTTCTGACAGCACAAGAGAAAAGATGATCTCATCTGAAAGTCCAGAACCTCCACACAGCCTTGTGCACCTGCTCTTACTCGCTCTGTATCCTAGCAACCAGAGAGAGGGAGAGAGAGCGAGAGAGAGAGAGACTGGGTGTTGAGCAGTTCAACTAGTATTCGGTGTCTAATCATGGCAGGTAAATGGTTAATTGAATTGTGGGTCGTTGTTGTTTTTTCTTTTTCTGAGCACTTCCAAGGCTGACGCCACATTTAAGCTCGCGTCTCACAGCTTGAACACTCGCAAAAACATCCTTACGAGCACTTTAGCCAAGACCGCTTAATTCAATTCAGTTGCATTCTGAGAGGCCTTATCGATGTGACAAATGATTATGTGTTACTATGATACTCACAGACTTTCATTCAGGATAATGCAGTTTAGATCAGCAACAAAGCTGTACTTTAAATGTATAGTGGGCAAGCTAAATGAGGAAAACCTTACAGTAAATAGACCGTTTCGATATTCATGTATTCAAGACAACTTGAAATTAAAGTAACCCCTGTTTACCTCAAGTAGGTATCACTGCAGCCTGGAGACCTCCAAGTGGGAAGGATTTTTACTGCAAATAGGCTTGGTGACTTCCAAGTGGGAGGTCCTTATGCTGGAAGTGGGCTGGGCTTAGGGTTGTTGGGGGGTGGGGGTTGGAGGGAACAACGCGGGGAAGCGATCACAAATTAAGGAGCGGGAAAGGCAGGCGGGGTGGAGCGACAACGCGGGGAAGCCTTCACAAACTGAGGAGCGATCACAAACCGAAAGCGGCGAGAGCGTCAAAGTACCCAGAAGTCATTCATTTTCAATGAGAACCGGCGGCGAGAAACAGCGCGGCGCGTCTTCACTGGTGTGTGAGCGTCAAGGAGAGATCAAATCAAGTCAACTTTGAGCTATGATATGACGTGGTTAGGCGGCAAGCAATCAAAATAAAGTAGTCCACCGCTTGAGAGACCTGTGAACTTTGGTTCCGACCACAGTTGTTCCCAAGAGTTTGATTATTGCGGTTGCTGGATTTTCAATTATTGAAAATTGCGATGACGCGGGGCCCCCCATCACGCGGGGCCCCCCCGCGGTGCGTGCCTTGCGGGCCCGTCCGCTACGCCACTGGGGGTAGTTGACACTAATAAAACACAATAGGTTACTATGAAGTTGGGTATAGGTTTGTGGTAGGTGTCGACGTGATAAAACACAACAGGTTACTGTGAGGTTGGGTAAAGGTTTGGGGTAGGTGTAGACTCCATGTTTGTACAGCCCACTTGGAGCTCAAGTCCCACCCCTTTGGAGCAGGCTCCGACCTCTGTTTACCCTTCTCGTTTACCTGGTCTTATTCCCCACAATTCATTATCTTGTTTCCTTACTTTCATTTTTATTTATATGGAAACAATGCTTGTTTCCCTAGTAATATCTCTAAATTAGGATAAAATACACTGTAAAAAATGCTGGTTACCTTTGGATAAAAGCGTCTGCTAAATGACTAAATGTAAATGTAATCAATTGTGTTGGGACGGCATGAAGAAATAATGTTAACTTATAAATTTAAAACATAAAACAATTAGGTTGCTGCAAAATAAAAATCAAGAATTTAGTTGTTTCAGGTCATTTTAAATAAGTAGTTTGAACAAGAAACAAATGTAATTGTTTGAGTGTACATATCAGTCATTCATTCTTAGTCCCTTAGTTCTTAGTTATGAGGGGTCGCCACAGCGGAATAAACCGCCAACCAATCAAGCATATGTTTTACGCAGCGGATGCCCTTCCAGTCACAACCCAGCACTGGGAAACACCCATACACTCTATTATTCACACACATACACTTATACACTACGGCCAATTTAGTTTACCCAATTTACCTATAGCTCATGTCTTTGGACGGTTTGTGAAACCGGACCACCCAGAGGAAACCCACGCCAACACAGGGGAACACACAAACTCCACACAGAAATACCAACTGGCCCAGCCGGGACTCGAACTAGTGACCTTCTTGCTGTAAGGTAACAGTGCTAACCACTGAGCCACCATGCTGACAACTCAAATAATTCATAATCTTTAAAGTCCATGTAAAAATCGACGTGTTTTTTTTTTTTTTTTTTTTTTTTTTGCATGCACGGTCATTCTTTAGGCGATTTAATCAGTGCAAATTAATCCACTGAAAGAAAAGTTTGTTTTGTAATCTTCAATCAAAATCTGAAAATTCCTCCTCTCTTGATGTTGGTTTGATGGCTTCAGCCACAATAAACATTACCACACCCTTCTTAGCGCTCAAGCCCTCCCCTTAAGACTAAGCCCCTCTTTCTTCACAATATTCCACTGTCGTTGGAAGCACATCGACATACTGAAATAAAGGTCTATGCAACTTCTGATTCAGATGGACTTTGTTTTTGTAAACTCAACTTTGAAAGCGTATCATTAAGGTTATGTGTGGTCTAGGTCATTTTGTGGTTCCTGACAAAGTCAGTAATCATAGGAAAAAAGAAAAACGTGTCTTTTATAATCAATGCAAAAGTTATTCTATTCCAACGGATGAGAGAAGGGAGTCACTTATGGGGGTGTTGGGCCAGTACTGAACTTTAAAATTTAAAGAATGAGGAAGTAAATGACATCCTGGTACCGGGTACACAAAGTTTAGGAGGTTCAATCATAATGAAATCATATTTGTATCCTTGGTATGTTAAAATAAGTGCTGTGTCCTTTAAAAAGATTATGTATATTGTTTTTCTAAATTATTGAAATACCCCAGTCATTTTTGTCCCAAATACAGTTTTCCTAGCTGAAAAAAAAACACTTTAAAACCAGCCTAGGTTGGTTGGTTAGTTTTCGCTAGTTGGCCAACCTGGTTTAGAGAGGTTTTGGCTATTTCCAGGCTGGTTTCAGCCATATCCAGCCTGGTCTTAGTTGGTCAGGCTGGTAAATGACCAGCTAAAACCAGCTTGACCTGCCTGCTGGTTTTAGGTGGGCTTCCAGCCAGGCTAGGCTGATCAAGCTGGTCAATCCCTCTAAAACCAGGTTGGTTAACCAGCTAAAACCATCCAACCAGTCTAGGCTGGTTTAAGCTTGATTTTTCAGCAAGGTTTTTGGTTAATCAAGCGAAAAAAAAACAAATTAACGTCACTTTAAAATCATTTATTCATTCATTTTCCTTCTTAGTCTAATGGTCTCAAACTCAGTTCCTTGAGGGCCACAGCTCTGCCGATTTTAGCTCCACCCACCTCCAGCTCACACCTGCTTAATAGTGTCTAGTACTGTTAAACACCTAGATGGATCAGCTGTGTTCGATTAGGGTTGGATCAAAACTCTGCAGAGCTGCAGCCCTCCACTAATCGAGTTTGAGACCCATGACTTAGTTGTTTATTTATCAGGGGTCACCGCAGCAGAATGGACTGCAAACTTATCCAGCATATGTTTTACACAACGGATGCCCTTCCAGCTGCAACCCAGTACTGGGAAACACCCATATACCCTCACACTTACACTATGGTCAATTTAGTTTATTCAATTGACCTGCGGCGCATGTCTCTGGACTGTTGTTGTAGAAACCGGAGCACCCAAACCTACGCGAACATTGGGAGATCAGGAAAACTCCACACAGAAATGCGACGACCTTGTTGTGAGGCGACAGTGCGACTCACTAGGCCACCGTGCCACCACTTGAAAATCATGTAGATGTAAAAATGTAGGAAATCCCTCACACCTAAACCAAAATACTGCTTTAAGGTCAACTGCACATGTCTCTTCACCTGATATAACTGTTTTCCTGTCCTGCTGTCTGAGAACTTGCTCATAAATTATTCACTGATCTGTATGGGGGAACGTCTACCTTGAAGGACATTTCGTGAAATGGAAAATCAACATAGGAAAAGGATGCGAATTTGTCCTTAATCCCTGTTGTGAAACTCCATAGAGATGTTGTGTCAACATCAAACTTCAATTATTTGGGCAGCATTAGACTCACTGCGGCAGACAAATCTCATTCTGTGAGGAAAACAAGAGCGTATGCATACTGATACTATGGTGATGAGGGTGGTTGACTGAGGAGTGTGCGAACATATGTGTGGGCGTTTACAGGTGATGCTAAAAAGTGTGGTTGCCATGGCATTGCAATAGTATTCCAAAGGGGAGTGTAAACTAGTTGCTAAGGTGTTGCTATGAGCAGGTATATATATATATATATATATATATATATATATATATATATATATATATATATATATATATATATATATATATATATATATATATATATATATATATATATATATATATATTAGTGGTTGCCAAGGTGTTGCTAATGAGCATGCAAATGTATAGGTGGTTGCCATGGTGTTATTAATGAGTGTGTTCAAATATTGGTGGTTGCCATAATGTTACTATGGTGTTGTTAAGGAGCATGTAAACATATGGGTAGTATCCATGGTGTTGCTAAGAGCATGTATCATTGTCATGTTGTTGATAAAAGAGTGTTTTAATATCTGAGTGGTTGCTAAGTTGTTGCTATGGAGCATGTAATCATACAAGTGGTCATCGTGGTGTTGCTAAGGAGCACGTTAACATTGTTGGTTGCTATATTGGTTAAAAAGCATGTTAATATACTAGTGGTATCCAAGTTGTTGCTAAGGAACATGTAAATGTGTGGTAGACATGTTGTTGCTAAGGGGCATGTAACCATATGGGTGGTTGCCAAGGTGTTGCTATGGTGTTGCTAAGAAGCATGTAAACATGGGTGGTTGCCATGGGATTGATAATGTATTGCTAAAGAGTATGTAAACATGCATGATTGCTAAGGTGTTGCTATGGAACATGTAAACAAACAGGTGTTTGCCATGGTGTTGCTAATGAATATGTTAATGCTTTATTGTTTGCCATAGTGTTGCTATGTTGTTGCTAAGTTACATGTAAACATATGAGTGGTTGCCAATGTGTTGATAAGGAGCACGTGAACATGGGTGGTTGCCAAGGTATTGCTAAGGTGTTGCTATGGAGCATGTAAATATGGGTGGTTGCCAAGGTATTGCTATAGTATACCTACGGAGTGTTCAAACTTATGGTTGCTAAGGTGTTGCTATGAGCATGTAAACATATGAGTGCTTGCCATCGTGTTGCTGAAAAGCATGTAAATGTATAGGTGATTGCCATGGTGTTGTTAATGAGTGTGTTCAAATATTGGTGGTGGCCATAATGTTACTATGGAGTTGTTAAGGAGAAAGTAAAAATATTGGTAGTATCCTTGGTGTTGCTAAGGAGCAAGTGACCATATGTGTGGTTACCAATGTGTTGCTATGATGTTGCGAGAAAGCATGTAAACAAGGGTTGTTGCCATGTTGTTGCTAAAATATAGCTTTGGAGCGTTTTGATATATGAGTGGTTGCTAAGGTGTTGCTATGGAGCATGTAATCATATATGTGGTTACTGTGGTGTTGCTAAGGAGTGCGTTAACATATTGTTGGTTCCCATGTTGGTTAAGAAGCATGTAAACATATTAGTGGCATCCAAGTTGTTGCTAAGGGGCATGTAACCATATGGGTGGTTACCAAGGTGTTGCTATGGTGTTGCTAAGCAGCATGTAAACATCGGTGGTTCCCAAGGTACTGCCATAGTATTCCTATGGAGTGTATAAACTTACGAGTGGTTACTAAGGTGTTGCTATAGAGCATGTAAACATATCAGTGCTTGCCCTGATGTTGCTTAAGAGTGTGTACACATGTAGGTGGTTGCCATGGTGTTGCTAAAGAACATGTACACATGTAGGTGGTAGCCATTGTGTTGCTAAAGAGCATGTAAACATATAGGTGGTTGCCAAAGTGTTGCTATGTCGTTGTAAAGGATCATGTATGTGACTATATAGGTGGCATTAATGGTGTTGCTAAGGAACATGTAAATATATGAGTGGTTCCCAAGGTGTTGATAAGGAGCTTGAAAATTACTGGTTGCCCAGGTATTGCTATTGAGTGTGTAAACCTATGGGTGGTTGCTAAGGAACATGTAAATGCATGGGTGGTGCCCAAAGTGTTGCTATGAGCATGTAAACAGAGTTCTTTCACAGGATTGATGTTGCCCTCTGAATGAACTTCCCTTCTCTACATTTGTACCTGCGAGATGATGAACTCTCTTAGACAGATTGACTTTTATTTCCTCTCTCACCCAGTGTCAGTGCTACAGGGAAGAAGAAGTAATATAAAATGATGTGAAATAATAACAAATATCATTAGGCACACACAAACACACAGATGTTCCTGCATGAGGTGATTTAGATTCACACTAAGTACTGCTTTTAGTGTCACAACATCCATCACAGTTGCACTGTAAAGCAACACATGACTCTCTTCTTCCTGTAGCCAAGGACACTATGGGATTTTCAGCAACAGCTAACAGCATACATTTGAAATCAGAATTATTATTTTATTCATTTATTTTTTATATATTTCCCCAAATGATGTTTAACAGAGCAAGGAAATTTTTACAGTATGTCTGATAATATTTTTTTCTTCTGGAGAAAGTCTTATTTGTTTTATTTAGGCTAGAATTTATTATTTTAACAAACATTTCAAAAGGTCAAAATTATTAGTCCCTTTAAGCTATCTTTTTCAACTGTCTAGAGAACAAACTATCGATATACAATAACTTGCCTAATTACCCTAACCTGCCTAGTTATCCTAATTAACCTAGTTTAGCCTTTAAATGTCACTTTAAGCTGTATAGAAGTGTCTTGAAAAATATCTAGTCAAATATTATGTGCTGTCATCATGGCAAAGATAAAATAAATCAGTTATTGAAATAGAGTTATTAAAACTATTATGATTAGAAATGTGCTAAAAAAAATCTTCTCTCCGTTAAACAGAAATTAGGGTAAAAATAAACAGGGGGGCAAATAACTTGAGGGGCTAATGACTTCAACTGTATATTCATTGTTAACTAAGTGATAAATATGTTGTACACTGTAACCCCTAATCAGTTGAGACTACTCAAATGATTTGAGAAAAGTGATTCCCTCAGTTCATGTGAGTAATGGGAAACTTGAGTTGAACAAATGTCTCTTTATTGAATTAACTTAATTTCAGTTCAGATAACTTAAATGTTTAATTACAGATAAATTAAAATGTTTAATTGCAGATAACTCAAATGTATAAGTACAGATAACTCAAAATGTTTAAGATAACTCAAAATGTTTAAGTACAGATAACTTTAAATGTTTAAGTACAGATAACTTAAAATGTTTAAGTACAGATAACTTAAAATGTTTAAGTACAGATAACTTAAAATGTTTAATTATAGATAACTCAAATGTATAAGTACAGATAACTCAAAATGTTTAAGATAACTCAAAATGTTTAAGTATAGATAACTTAAACTGTTTAAGTTATCTGTACTTAAACATTTAAAGTTATCTGTAATTAAACATTTTAGGTTATCTGTAATTCAACATTTTAAGTTATCTGTATTTAAACATTTGAGTTATCTTTACTTAAACAGATTAATCTGTCTGTAATTAGACATTTTAGGTTATCTGTAATTCAACATTTTAAGTACAGATAACCCAAATGTTCACACAGCACAGCCAATTTTGCTTACCCAATACACTTATAAAGCATGACTTTGCACTGAGCACAACCAGAGCACCTGGAGGAAACCCACGCCAACACAGGGAGAACATGCTAACCCCATACAGAAATGCCAACTGGCCCAGCTAGGACTCGGACCAGCAAACGTCTTGCTGTGAGGCGACACCCCTGCATGTTTATCAATCAAGAAAAATGTATATAATCATCTAAATATCTACTAATTAAATTGTTCTCTTCTATTATTTGGATCAGGTAGTGGTTCTGTCCTGCTGCGCTTCAGCAAAATTCAGCATCATAATGCATAAAGCAAAATGACCACCTTGTGTCATATAACATCGACCAATCAGCGCAGTTGTCCAGGCAGAATTTCAAACGCAACCAATCATTTGAAACAGAGACATAGTGAATCGTTTAAAGAAATTAAAGTGTTAAGTTCAGAGAGCTTAAAATATTAATTAAAAGCTTTTTGCTGCCTAATGATTAAGTTAAACACACCTGTTTAAGTTTTGATGCCAAAATTTGGCATTTTAAGTCAGTGTTTCTCAACCACATTCCTGAAGGACCACCAGCTCTGCATGTTTTCCTTGTCCTCTTAACCAGACACACCTGATAGAGATCATCAGATCAGTAGCAGACTGAAAGCCATGTAATGGTGTGACAGACAAAGGAGACATCCAAAACATGCAGTGTTGGTGGTCCTCCAGGAACATGGTTGAGAAACACTGTTTTAAGTAATGTCCAGTTATATTAACTTAATATCTTTATTGATGACAACAGCTGGGTTTAAAGTGTAAGATGTAGAAATAAATCATTTTTGCTGTTCTCAGAAGTGCAGGACTTATATTAGACTACAAGTGGAGGAGTAGTTCTGTAAGTTTATACTGTAGTAAATCCAAAGGATTTTAAATGTTACATATGTGCCCACAGTTGTCACAGTAGCAACAGACAAATGAATATAGCATTCTTTAAATTATTAAAATAGGGATTAATTTGCTTAAAATAGTTTTGCTGCCCTTCAGTCTATTAAAATTGTTCACTTTAGAGATATGATTTAATGGCAATGTAATATAAAATATAGAACAGTGTTATTAGATCACATTAAACTGTTTAAAAGTAAAAATATAAAGCACTTCTAGGGATTTATGATACAATAAATTAATAACTGTGGAAACTAATTATAAAAGTAAGTAAAAAGGGTCTATAAAGAACTCTAAGATATTTCTATAGTGCTTAAATTAAAAGTCTACAAGTTTTTAACTTATTTTTTTAATCAAAAAGTTCTATTTTAAAGTTAAAATAATACTTAATTAAATTTAAATAACTACTTTCATAATGGCAATGCTTATTTATTACTTTATATATCACTTTATTATGCAAATGTTTTACAATTTCTCATGTATCCGCGTTCTCTGTGAAGAAATCCTGGTTCTTAATTAAAAATTACTGATGTTCATGAGCAACCGAATTTAAATAATAAACAAATTATTGGCTTATCTTGTCCTAGTATTTTTAAAAGTCTCTTATTTAATCAGTTTAAGCCATCTTGAGGCCCTCAATATGAGAACTGCTGGTCTTTTTCTATCAGATTTACCCTGTTAATCGTGTAACCTCACTGTTTAAGAGGCGCACACACCCCATTTAAACTATTCATACAAACACATTCACATAGAAACTACAGGTGCAAAGACTTAAGGTATTCGATCCTTCAGGGGGTTCATTTTTATCTGCGCATTCACATCAAATGAACATGGAATTATTTTAACCAGGAGAAAGGCTCATTAAACAATTATTAGCACAGAAACATGTCTATCGTCACATATGAGAGAGTCTGATAAGGGCTTTAAGATGCTCACTTTCCATCCCTTCTTCTGTTACTGATCAAATTTCCATTTCCTCCAGGGGGTCTGCATGAGGATTGGACCATAAAGCCATATATCGATTCCCAGTAATGTGGAGTTTTATATGGAAACGTGAATTTAATGTGAAATATGATCACTGAAACAAAAGGGGCCTGTTCTGTCTTGCAGCTGGAAGATGGTTTTCATGTGTAAATTATTCTCACATAGAGAAAAGATAGGCGAACAGTGACCCCTGTTGGCGATAAGCACTAAATATGATCAATTTCATGCAAAAGTTTTAGAAAAAAGCAAAGATTTTAAACTTTGAGTTTGCGGTCTATTAACACTCGTCAAATGGTGGATCAAATAAAAAAGGCGGGAATTAGTCATTTAAAAATAACGAACAATTCAGCGCGATGCTTTTTGACGGATAAAGAGTTTGAGGTAAGATGTAAGTCCTGCTAAACTTTTAATATTTAACCACCAAATTTAGAAAAGAACGTGTAAAACTAACAAAATTAAGAATAAAGGTTTTGAAAGAATCACGAAATTAACATGTTTAGGTTATAAATTAGGTCCATAAACATAAACAGTGTTGTTGTTTGTTTGTTTGTTTGTTTGTTTGTTTGTTTGTTTGTTGCTTGTATAGCCTATAAAGTAGCCAACCATCTGTATCTATATCCACATTTTACGAAAATAATGCCATAAAAGTGTAAAAGCCATGGTTAATTTGTGATATCGTGATTAAAGTGATGTTTTTGGGTTTTTTTTGGGGCTAGTAAAATCGTGGTAAATTTTTGTATGGGGTAATTCACATTCACAACCACCAAATTTAGAAGAGAAAGTTTAAAACTAAAAAAATGTCTCTTATTTAACTTTAGAATGAAACGTTTTGAAAGAATAGCATACGTGATTTACGTTATAAGCTTAATGTTCAGGTAGACCTATTAACTATGTTTTTGTTTGTTTGTGTGTTTGTATAGCCTATAAAGTAGCCTAACATATGTTTTTTATAACCACATTTAAGAAGCCATTTTACACTTTTACACTTAAGCCATTTAAATGTAAAAGCCATGGTTAATATATCATGATTAAAGAGATGTTGTTGGGTTTTTTGAGGGGCTGGTAAACCCGTGGTTAATTTTTGTATGGGGTAATTCACATTCACAACCACAAAATTTAGAAGAGTGAGTGTAAAACTAACAAATTGTCTGATAATTGACTTTGAAGCTAAAAATTAACAATATTTACTTATATTGTGTAGGCCTATTAGCCTAACTGTGTTGTTGTTTGTTTATATAGCCTATAAAGTAGCCTACCATTTCTATCTATAACCGTATTTTACAACAACAAAGCCATAAGTGTAAAAGCCATGATTTAACTACAAAAAATTTTCTTGTGGGGGTTTTATGTTGGGTAGTAAAA